>NW_016803417.1:3214248-3262152 GCF_001698545.2 Rhinopithecus bieti
CCTTTGTAGGGACATGGATGAAAGTGGAAACCACTCTTTTGAACAAACCATTATCAGCACAGAAAACCAAACACCGCACGTTCTCACTCATAGGTGGGAATTGAACAATGAGAACACTTGGACACAGGGTGGGGAACATTACACACCAGGGCCTGTCATGGGGTAGGGGGAGGGGGGAGAGATAGCATTAGGAGATATACCTAATGTAAATGACGAGTTACTGGGTGCAGCATACCAATATGGCACATGTATACATAAGTAACAAACCTGCACGCTGTGCACATGTACCCTAGAACTTAAAGTATAATAAAAAAAAAATTCTAATTTTTTCAGCTTTACTGAGGTATAATTGTATCAAGGTATAATATTTTAAAAAGGTATAATATATAGAAACACAAATTATATATATTTAAGGTATGTCTGTGATATTTTGATATACACATACATTGTGAAATGATTACCCCAGTCTTCTACTTTTTCAAGAGCTGTTAACTCACAATAACATTTGATAATGGTAAAGAAAAATGTTGAATGACTTTAGACTTTAACAAGTATAATGGTAAAATGACATCAAGGACTAATATTACTGGGTTCTTTCCATAGAAAAGGCCCTGTGCAAAGTGCAAAACGCTTTCTGTGCCTTCCCTCATTTAACACACAAAAGAGCTCTACTGAGATAGCTACATTTAGCCTTCTCATTTTATAGATTAGGAATCTGAGCACCACAGACGTTTAGCTACAGGCCCAAAGATATAGCTATTCAATGGCACAGTTAGGATTTGAAATAGAATCCACTCTTTTAAGCTCCATGTTAGGATGACTAAGGAGATTTTCAGGCTTCCTAGCTCTGCCTGAGGTTCACCTTCACCTGCACCTCCCTCCCGGCTTGATCAAACCTTCCTGAATGTGGAAGGCACGGCTGATGCTTGTGCATTTGCGGAAAGCAGATCCAGGATTCAGGAAAGAACACTCAAGCACCTTCCTATCAGTCAGCCACTGCTAAGGGCTGGAGGTGAAGGAGTTTGGAAAGCAGGAGGCATGCATGGTGATGCCATGGAGACAGGGATGCAAGCATCCTCAAAGAGATCAAGTCCGCAGAGAGGCAAGATGCTCTCCAGGACCTAATGGCTGCTCTTGGAAGGCAGAGTCTCTTTCCTCACACAATTAGGGGATTTAATACACATGATCAAAATCACATAAGCTTCACAACTGTATTTTATGTTTGCTCCCAGAGCCTTCTCAAACAACTCCATGGCACTTGGTTTGTTTTTGTACTTTTCCCCAGGCCTGGGATATCCTTAGTTAGTCTTAAGGCTCCTTTCTAACTCTACTCTACCCTGAGGACCCTTTTTAAGATCTTTCCCAATCACACTATCAGCCAAAGCCAATTTCCCTTTCATTTCTCTCAAAAAACTTTGTCAGTAAGCTTTTTTGATAATGGAGAAGAAAAACAAGAAGACATGGCAAAGCTCATTTTCCCAATACACATCTACATATTTATTTACGAATTACTATATGCATGCACTAATATTAATGTCTCAAGATATGAGTTACCTTCAGGGAATGGGTCAATGTTAAAGGAAGTTGATTTATATCCCTATTTAAAGCTGCCAATTTGATGATATCTATATTTTTCGTCAACTCCAGCCCAAGTACCATGATGAGGCTGTTGAACACCAACCCTAGGAATGGGAGAAGAGACAGGATGGCCTTTTTCCCGTTGTTCATCTATGCTTATGTGATTTCAACCTGCACTCCTTTGCAGAATCCTTTTAAACCCTTCTGGGGACCAGAGGTGGTAGTTTAGTTAAAATCAGATCGTACTAAATCTCCTTATCTGGGCACAGGGAGACCCATAATGCCTTACATTCGGCAGAAAGTAAATGAACCAGGCAGCAAGGATGAATGGACCATCAGATGCTCCGGGTGGTGGAGACCCACTCTCACGCTTCCCCTAGGATAACCTACACAGTGTACTCCCAGCACATGACTGGCTTTCAGACACACATACATACCTACCACAAAGGTACCAGTGTCAATTTGCATGTTACATATCAGTAAAGATTTTTTTAAGAGAAAGATCAATATATATGATTGTTCTAACATCTTTCTCCACCCAGTGGATTACTAATAAGCATTCCCCAAGACATACACCCACGTGTACATACTGGGTACCCCTGTCCTAAACCACCTGAATGCCTGAGTCATTCATTCTGATTGGCGGGATGATGTTGCCTTGCATCGCCACGCCATTATTCAGTGTGAGTAGCCCTCACCTCCACAGCCAAGTCTGTTGACTTCTCATATCATGCCTCCCATTTCTGGTGTATTATGCCTCCCACCTGGCCTGAGCACAGCACAATGTACAGAGCAGGCAATCAACAGGTATGTATCAAGAAAAGGGATGGGCTGAACAATTCTAAAGCCACCACACTGAATCACAGTGACGCAAGAAGTTTTTATAATAATCGTGCCAACTCCAACTTGGTTGAGTCTGAGTTCGCCCCCCAAAAAAATGTGATGGCATCTGTTTAGAGCATGCATGTGAAAGCTCCTCAAAATATACTGGTGCTATAGCAAATGAAACTTGTGACTTCTTCACGGGGGTGATTCTCCCAGTAAGTTAAGACTTGTGAGAGCCACTGGAGCTATTTTCGTTTAAATCATACGTAAAACTGAGGTGCTGACCTCATGTATTTGGTACTTATCTCCTAAGCATTCTTATGTTAGTAAATGGCCTAACTGGTCCCTAAAAGTAGGCAAGTCAGGTCACTATACTGGCCCAGCATTTCTTCTTATATACCCCTGTAGAAGTATTTGAACTTTGTTCATAACTTCTGCCTGAATACTATCCTTCATTTATAATTCCCCTTCCTAAAGGATGTATTATTGGAATAATAAACCTAAACTACATGTGATATATCACTGCTTTGTGAACTGAGATTTTTAAACAATATGATTCAATTTATGAAAGTCTCAGGTTCTAAACTCTATGGCATGAGAGAGGAACAAAGTAATGATTAATTATGCTAAGCATTCCAAAATTTGATATAATGAATACACAAATAGCCAATGTAAGCAAAGCTTTGTTGGTGTTTTACACAAACTATATCAGAATCAGGACTGACTTTAGGTAGGTCAACCTCTAGTTAACCTCAGACATTATATACATATTTTAGCATATTTAGACATAAAGAAATACCCAGCCAATTGTAAGTATAGTAGGTTCTTGATGACATGAATTAACAAAAGAGTCAACACAGATAACCTTAAATGGGAGCTAAATAGAAAAATCAATTTTTATTTAGCTTAAGTTGTTCTTATATAATCCCCTTTCTATTTGGCATTCTTTCCCACGCATAAGAAATGGATTTTATGCCAACGGCTGGGCGGTGTTCGTGGTTGGGGGGTGGGTATATTCCCTTGCTCATTAAGTGTTTCATTAGACTAATATTAAAGCTAATTTTCCTATGTGGTTGACCTGCATTTACAAAATTGTGGCCTTTATATACCTGCTTTAGTTTCACCTGAGAAAGCACATGAAAAGATGTTCAACAATATTAGACATTAGAGAATGCAAATTAAAGTTACAAGACGCCACTATGCACCTATTGAATGGCTAAAAATCTTGAAAAACCGACAATACCAAGCACTAATGAGAAGGTGGAGGAAGCGGAATGGTCATATATTTCTGGTGGGACTACCCAGTGATTCAGACAGTCTAAGAAACAATGCGGAAGTTTCGTATAAATCTGTGTATACCATTCGATCAAGCAGTCATATACCTAAGGCGTTTACTCAAGTGAAATGAAAACCTATGTTCACACAACAACTTGCACATGAAGGTATATAGCAGCTCTATTCATAATTGTCAAAAACTAGAAATGACCCAAATGTCAAACAAACTGCACTGTATCCATATAATGGAATATTATTCAACAATAAAAATGAACCAACTATTGATACATGCAACAACATGGATGAATCTGAAACACATTTTGCCAAATTAAAATAGAAACAGATGCAAAAGATTATATATTGTCTTATTCTACTCATATGACATTTTGGAAAAGACAAAGCCATAGACAGGGATGGAGAACAAATTAGTGGCTGCATGAGGCTAAGAGCCGAGGGAGGGTTTGACTGAAAAGAAGTAGTAGCAGGGAATACCAGGGAATTTTTTTTGAAGGGGTGGATGATTACATTATTTTAAATTTTTGTTGTGGGCACGGTTAACACAACTCTTCATTTGTCAAAACTCATAAAAGTATACACCAAAAGAAGCAAATTTTACTACACATAAATTAAAAAATCAAAGTAAAAGCCTCTTTCCTATATGGTTCTTTTTTTCATAAAAACAGTTAAGAATTACTCCTGTGAAAGTATTTAGCCTTTTCCTCCATCTGCCATAGTTCCTTTCTGGATTCTTTATTCAGGCTAAGTAAGACATACATGTTGTTTGTGGCTATAAGCAGTGGTGGTAAAAGAAATGTCTTTACCCCCTAAGATGGCAATGAGATTTCCAACTTTCCCCAGGTTAAAAAAAAAAAAATCCTAACAAGGCTGAAAAAGTAGAAAATGAACATCAGCCCAGCCATATCAACAACAACCACATACACACACAAAGCACTTGAAAAGTTTATGGAGAGAGATGTAGGGGGGCTACTGGAAGGATAGCAAAGACAAAAGAACAGTGAGAAAGAGCTTGAAGAATAGGAAAATGGAAGTCCCATTAATAACAGAGACAGCAACATGAGTAGAAAATAAGGAATATGCAGAAGCAGCTGTCACTGGTTGGGTGCCTACCATGTGCCTGACATGGTATTAGGAGCCCTACATCCCTTTAATCCTCAGAACTCCATAAGGCAGAGTCATTTATCTTCCAGATCACTGATAAGAACACTAAGACCCGTTTAGTTTAGATGACTTGCCTAAGTTCACATAGTAAGAGATGGAGAATGTGGTGAAACCCATGCCTACTCTGACAAGCAGAGCCCATGATTTCCACTCCACCAAGTTCCTCCAGGAAAAGATAACATGGCTGCCTCTAAAGATACAGATACCTCTAAAGGTAGCCATATATAATACCACACACTGACTATTTTATGTATCTCAAATATAATACTCTGGGTGCTAAAGAGTACATGTATGCTTTACGCAGGAGACATACTCTTGACAATTGGAGGGTAAACACATTTTTAAAAAATTGTATCATCCTTCAAGTATACTCAGGAACTTCTCTTATAGAAAGAACCATAAAATAAATATTTTGTAAAGCAAAGAATTCCTTTGTGATATAATTAATCACCTCATAATTCCTAAGCTGCAAAATTTCAATTTTCTCTAGTGGATTTTCTTAAAACATAACATACTTTCAACTTGCAATATATTTTTAAAAATCTATCTGTATTAGCCAGTCTTAGAAATGAATGAACAAGATTAAGAAGTTTTATGGAATGAATAAATGAAGGACTTCAGTTAATTGCCTTTTATTTTATACCTCTTCTAAAGAAAAAAAAAGAAATTATGTGATAAATTAAAATAATTAACATTCCATCTCTATCACTTGCAGAATCACTGTAACTGTATGCTAGGAAGTAATTCAAGGCACCCACATGGCCACTATACCCATTTACCAATTTATCTACTCAGTAACTAAACTCCATCTTGAACAGAAAGGGTGCTACCCAGAGGCCAAGACCACAGGAAGTCCAAGGGAATATCAACAGCATTCTACATCCAAGATGCATTCACCAGCAGAATAAAATACTTAAATACTTAGACTTTCACTGAGATATGCATGGTATAAAAATCATTTTTAATTTTTTTTCTGACTGTCAATGCATAAAGGATTAGGGAGTAAAATTCTCTCTTAACAAAGTGATCAACTTCGTACACCATCTTGACAACTCCCACTTAAAAATGAACAGGATGAACCCATCTGTCCAAAAATAGAGTCGTTACCCAGAAAACCACAATCATGCAAAAAATAAAACATCTCAGAATTGGCTCTTCTAAAGAAAAAGCTCCAATCAAAATACCTCGTGCAACAAATAGTATACAATGCTAAACTATCTTTAAGAGAATGAAACTTAGAATTCAAATATGCATGGTTCCAAAATATGATCAGAAACATAGTAAACTAATACTCAAATCCAACCCCGAAACATGGAGCGAAGGGCTCAAAAGGTGTTCTAAAGTACCGCAAACTAAGTTTCCAAAAGTTAGTCTGAAAAATACTGGCTTAAAATGTTCACAGGAACTTAATTTTTATGGCACGGAACAAAAATAATGTCCCCGAATAATTAGATGATGTGTCTGTAATTTGCAGAAACTCTTGTTTTTTCACTTACTGTCAGAATGGTGACATCACAAACATCAAATGCTAAATACATTTCTAGAAAACCTGCAAATGTTTCCCATCTCCTTCAATGATGACACAAGTCCCCAAAGTCAAATCTTCCATTCACTTATAAGCAGAACAATTCTACAGTGCCTGCAACAGTGAACTCAATGAGGCCAGTCATTTAAAAAAAAAAAAAATCTAAAATTAAAATGTAAATGAGACTCAATGAATTTGGTAATTTTATAAAATCCGCTCGAACGCTTTTGGAAAACAGGCTGCAAATGCTACAATTTCCCTTCTCTCTCTAGCCCTATCAAACAAAAAAGCACTTTAAGATATTTTCAATATACTTATAACTACAATATGAGTCTGCTGTTTCAGAAACACAATTTCAGAGGCAGGTACTTCAAATATATTTGCTGGAGGAAAAAAAAAAAACCCACAACTTTTGACTGTGCGACATACTTTTTCTGGAAGCTGGGATTCAACTTCTT
Source organism: Rhinopithecus bieti (assembly GCF_001698545.2). Classification (NCBI taxonomy): domain Eukaryota; kingdom Metazoa; phylum Chordata; class Mammalia; order Primates; family Cercopithecidae; genus Rhinopithecus; species Rhinopithecus bieti. The sequence goes on from NW_016803417.1 coordinate 3,221,089, forward strand.
TCTTCAGTCTCCTTAGTAAAAATGGTCTTAACACCTTATGTAGACGTCTGATGATCAATATAGTTTCTTCTTCATTTAAATCCACCTGTAAGAGAGGCTTATATGAATTTGATGTTTTAAAGAAAAGGATGTTTCATACAATAAAGCTTTATGTTACACTTATATTTCAATACATGACTGACATTTTACATGCATTAAAGCCAGGTTTAAGCCTTTCATATCTACCTCTGAATTATCTTCCCACCTGCCTACCAAGCGGTAACCAAATGACCTCTAAATAGATCTTTGTCTTAATGCTGAGTTCTATGGAAAAGAGTCTGCAAGCCACCAGTTTTTTATCAGTAGTGTCAACAGCCCCAAACTGTATGGAATATGGCTGTCAATGAAGACGGACTGAAGATCGAGATAGAATGGGAGAAGGGGGGCAATAGTTAATATGTTCCCTATTTAAAGTGGCAGCCTTAAGTTAGGCCCTTCGTCTTGGTTGTCTCAGACACAGAAACATACTAAAGGAACAGGGGCTTGCACATATAAAGAAGAGGAACAAGTCAATCCAGTTTATGCTGGTGGACCTCTAAGTCCCTCTAACTTCACTCCTTTCCTTTTCTCAGCCCTAACTAGTTCAAATTTAGCCCAACTTACAAATTCCCCGGCTTTCTCTTTCACCTTCTCCAATTAACCTCTAGGGGGCAGAGTTGATTGACACTACTTTCTACAAATGGGCAAGCCAGTGAGTTAACCACTGAGGAGGGGCCCACGTGCCTCAAAATCAAAGGGCCAAATAATTCAAACCGAAATTTTACTAAAGCATTTTTAGTGGGTTTTCACTCCTATGAATGAGGAACCACTATGAAAATGACATGTGCCCATTTCTTTTCTTGCAATGGCCCATTGTCTTCCTTTCACAAATGAGGTCTTAAGAGAAGACAGTGGAAGGAACAATAAGAAATTGGAAAATAAATGGCTACTCCAGGAAGACAATTTATGTACACACACAACTGAAACTCACATTGAAACCTAAAAAGAAAAAAAAAAGGTCTGCAGAAAATTAGTGAAAACTAGTTCTGTTTTACACACAAACTCTTCATGTGGAAATATTTAAAGGGAACTCCAAGTTTATAACAAGGAAAGATTTGTTTAAAGCTTGTATTTAGTTGTTAATTTTGTCTGGTTAAATTAATTCAGCAAAATATCTCCATGTTCATCCTCCCTGTGGCCCACTGGTTCCACCAGTAGGGACCCTTTTCTGGTAGCCTGGTAAACATACTGGCAAAAGACAAAGGGGTTAGATGCCCCATGTACCACTAGATCCATCTTCCTAGGAGGGGAAAATAACCCCACCACGAGACCATGTCCACCCATGAAACTGATGGGTTTCATAAAATAAACAACATTGTAAACCACCCTGTGGGTGTTCTGTGGCAGTAATGTTCCCAGCTTTAGGGCCTTTCATTTCATGTCATTGTCATGCAGTGGAAAAAACAAAAGTCAGACCAGTACCCTTTCACCAGTCATGGCAAATGGAGCATTGAACCATTGTTCAAATGTGCTGCAGCTCTTAAAAATTGTGGGGAGGAGGAAGTTGAGGAGGGCCCAGAGTTCAGGGAGCTTATTCTGCAGCGGGGTCCCAGTCAAGAGGATCCTTCTGGGGGCCACATAGTGAGTGTTCAAGACCTGAGTCAGCTTGCAGTGGTGATTCTTCATTCGGTGGCCTTCGTCCACTATCATGTATTTCCACCGAATCTATAACATAAGAGGAAGGACGGACATGTAGTAAGCAAGGGAAAATACAACTATTTCCAACAAGCAAGTAGTGGTGCAGGAAACCAAAGAACCCATCCTTGGTATATGATATGCTGTGATTACCTTTGAGACAAGAGAATCTCAACAATGTCTCATGCTTGATAGGCCGCATAAGACATCCTGTAATAATAGAATGTTAAAGCAACAATGTTCCTTACAGACCTTGTAATTCCAAATCAACTTTTTACAAAGAAGGAAATTTGGGTCCAGAATGACATGGTTGTTGCTGCATGTGGATCCTGCATCTCCCCGTCCAATGCCCCTTCTATTAATACTGTATCATGACAGCTATCCCAGATTTCATTGTCATGCTATTTCGGCTCATGACAGGCACAGAATATAGGTACCCACCTGAAGCAGAGGTTAATGACTAATTTTTCCAAGATGGCCCTAGCAGGTTCTACAGCTGAGATATTCCTGGCTCCATACCTTCTTTTCTATTAGTCTGGCTGGTTACTACCTTTAGGGCTTGGCTGGGAAGTGTGTTTTGTTTTGTTTGGACTGGTTGCTAACATTTAAAAGTTGGACTGTTTCACATTAAATTTGTACATACAGCTCTTCAAAAATTAGGTCTGAAAACCAAGTTCCCTCAATACATGCACATTCCTTACCTGCCAGATCTAGGACCCCTGTTTTATCTAAAATAAAAGGATATACTCACTGGCAGAAAGGGCAGTGCAAAAATATCATTCCTCTATTTATGCCAAAACTGCAGAATTAAATACAGCATACTTCCCCAACATGACTATTGCGTAAAATGTCCAGAATGCTTAAATGGCCCAGTCCTCCATCCTGTCTACACAGTCCTTTTCCTCTCTCATGCCTTACCCTTCAGTCCTCTTAAGAGCACTGTTCAGTTTCTTAAAGTGAGAACAATAAGGAATGTTCCACTAAGCCTATCCATTCTCTACAAAACAGTAGCTATGGCCAAGAAAAACATCTGGTGCTCAGATGTCCCCAGATCCTGCTGCAAAGCTCCTAGAGAGAGAAGGGAGATGAGGAAAGTATTCTATACAGTCCTTGCCTTCCTCATTAGAAGCATCAGACATGCCAGTGGAAAAGGAATAAAATTATTAGTCAGGCTGGGATGTACAGGTAAACAAACAAACAAACTACCTCAATTTTTCTTCCTTCCTCCACCACCTCTAAGGAAAGTGCTTAAAGGATAATTAAAACTGTACAATCAACTGCCTCAAACTTACCAATAGCATGAAGAGGTAAGCAGACAAAAATATATTTAAATAAATATCCTAAATCTACTTTCCTGCCTAATTTAGCTTATGAAGTAATAAAGAATCAGAGGCCTTTGATTTTGCTATTGGGTCTACTACTAATTAGGTCTTCCACTTGGACAAAATTACTACCCCTTTCTATAGCTCCATTTCTCCAGTAACAAATAAAAGCAATGCATCTCATTACCAGGCATCTCCAATGAATCTTGAAATATATATGCAGACGACACAATATGAATTTTTTTAAAAGGATCTCAAATGTACAAACACATTCCCATAGTAATATTGAAAACACATCATTTTTGACACTGCCAAATTCATCTCTGAGTGTGAGGAGGTGGAACACAACATGGTTGCCAGTGCCATCTCAATTATTAAACCTCCCCTGGGAACACATTTCCTTTTTGTTATTTCCTATGATGCCATGAAGGGAACTCTCAGTTCCCAGAGCAAGAGTTTAATGCAGAGATAGAATAGACCCCAGAAATAGAGATTCTATTCAATTTTGGACATAACTTAGTTTCAGATTATAGTGTCTTCAAAACATCATGGGGTAAAAAAATTACTAAAGAGAAAAAAAATGAGTTTTCATTATTTGTTCCACGAAAGAGACTACTTCTGTCTTTCTACATGAATGTATTAGAAGACAAGATGATATAAATGGGGGTAAAAATTTCTACTTTGTGGCTAAGGAACAACTTAGGACACACAAATTAGGAGACACGTAAGTCACAGAAACACCTCTTTCTCAGTTTCAAATAAACAGTCACAGAAACAGCCTTGAGTAATTCCAACAATGATGGTCTATTATTTTACCAAGAAAAACCTGAAACAAGACTACCACAAAAGCCACTGCTTAGATACACGTTGGAGACCATATGAAGAGGTGTCTGGTTCATCTTTGGAGAAACAAAGGCACAAGAGGAATGAAGTTATACTGACAATATCTCAGGGCAACAAAAACAATTATTTCTCTCCTGAGAATGTTCAAAGCTGTTGGAGAGAAAAGAGTTGCAGAAGCAACCAGGTGAATTTTTTTAAGAGATGTGAACTCATCACCTCTGAGAGGATAGGCAAGAGCCACTCCAGGATCAATCACACACACACACACACACACACACACACACACACACACAAATAGCATGCATGAAATCAAATCCATGACCTAAATACATCAAACTCTGACAAAATTTTAAAAAAATAAAGAAAGGGACAAGCCATCTAAGGATCTAACTATACTATTGATTTGGGCAATACTTCACATTCCAGAGATTGGTCCATAATTAGAGAGAAAGTAATTTTTTAGAAACATACCTTTGCAAGAATGTGCTTGTCTTTTATAATATACTCATAAGTAGTCAAGAGGACATTGAATTTGCCACTCCGTAGCTGGGGGACAAGGGAGCGACGCATGGCAGGAGTACCCTAAATGGAAAGAAAAAAATATATGCATGATCCTATGGACGTATACGTGCGTTATTTCTCACTATTCATAGCTTAATGATGCCCAAACATATGACTAAAGAATGCACAGACACACATTCTCATAGACTGATCTATTATACATGAGGAAGTTTTGGCTAAATTACACGTCTTGACCATTTTCAGATCTTTTTTAGAAAGGTTTTCCACCAAAGACAGTGGGAGGGCAAAGAGAAATGACAGTGACTTTGTGATAGTAGAGAACCCACTGCTCTGCTGAAAGGCTCCAGTTCTTTTGAGAAAGTACAGCAGGCAGCCCGGGCACCTGGGTAACTGCCTGACTTTGCAGGAACAGTCGGCACAGTAGCAGCCCACAGCGAGCCAGTCAGCAGCACGCAGAATGTGTGATATTTGTCATTTGTATTACTCTCATCAGAAACCTTGCAATATGATAATTAACAATTTTCTTCTGGATTTCACTATCTGAAAGTAATTATGGTTTATTACAGTAATCTTCTTGGGATGATTAACTCTCACGGTTTAGTACATGATGTACATGACAAAACTTTACAACCAAATACAGTTCACAGATGTGCATATGGAATGAAGAAAATAGGGTCTATTTTTTGCTTTTCCACATTTATATATAAATACAGCATTCCAAACCTTGTAAGAAATTTTCACCACAGAAGGAGCCCATTTGTCAAATTCATATGTCCAGTTAGATAGAGTCCTATGGAACAACAAAAAAAAAATACACAGAAAAAAGACATTTGTATAAAAATCAATGGTTAAAAAGATGTTCTTATTCATTTTCAGGCCTCACCTTGAAAGGGGCTATGGAATATAACATAATCTCAACAACATATTTTAAAGGTGTGGAAATAAGAGATAAGTTCAAAATAAACTGTCACAAAACATGACAAGTTTGTGGTTCATAAAAAAAATCTTGTAAGAAAAAAAACTAGAGAATACACAGAGAACAAAAAACTAAACTGTAATATGATATTTAAAAAGAGCAATTGCCAGAATAATTTTAGGAGTCTTCATAAACAGTCATATAAGTTCAGAAAAAAGTAGAGTCAGGAAAAAGAAATTACAAAACCACATGAAAACATAAAATAAATCTGTCAAGAGGGAACAGGGGAAGAAATACTGAATGACTTTTTTTTAAAGTCCTGAAAGTGTCACTGTATATATGATTCAGAACGTGCAAAATATAGATCAAATGCAAAAGATGCCTAAATATTATAGACACAGATAATTCATACAAAAAGGACTGCGAATAGTCTTCATTAGAAAAAATTCAAAGAAAACACAATAATATTAATAGAATCCTTCTTACTGAAGGTCCAAGTTCCTATCAGCATTGAGATCTATAACAAGACCTCGGTGAATAAGGCTGCAACCAACACCCACAGGCAGACACACTGAACTCCCAGGGAGGGTGCTTGTGAATCATTATGCCCTCACTCAGTAGTGTCCACTTAGGACCTTCTAAGAACCACCCAGTGGGTGAGGCACTGGGAACGTAATGGCGAACAGCAAAGGCCTGTCCTTACTAAGCAGCAAACTCATTGAAACATAACCTCAGTGCACATACTAAGGTTATTTTAATGCAAAATTCATAGTTGTGATTTTGATTTATATTCTGCTTTAAAAGGAAGATTTAAGAATATATAATCTTTTGGAAATGGAATAAGGAAAAAATCAAAGAAACCTCACACACCCACACACACACACAAACTTTCCCCTTTGTGAGCCACTTAAGGAATAATGATGAGCAAGACTCACTATGCGGTGTTCAGGCTGTGTAGACCTGTAACACTAATGGCTGATAAAATCACTTGGTCCCCTGCTTAAATAGCCAATCAAACAGGCTAGGATGGGGAGTGGTGGGAAATTAAAACCTAAATCCAGATTACATGCTCTTGGTAATCTGGATTTAGGTTACTACATGCTACAATTCTGTCTTAAGTAAAAAACAAGGATAAGCTACTAATCAACATACAGAACGATGACTGTGGAATAAATGACTTTACTTACGAAAGGGGAACAATGATGAGATAGGGGCCATTGAGTCTTTTGTGCTCCATCAGATAAGTGATGAGTGCAATGGTCTGTATGGTCTTTCCTAGCCCCATTTCATCAGCTAAGATTCCGTTCAAATTGTTATTATACAGGGAAACCATCCATTCCAGGCCCTGGAGCTGAAATGAAGAGTAATTGCTTCAATTATCCAAGATCTGCACAGGTAATTAATACTAATACAACTCAAGCGAGGCTGTGACTTCTTAACTCCTCAGTGCTATATGTTGGGTCTCCCACAGTAGGAAAATGGGGGAAGCACCAATGCAAAAAGAATGTAAAATATGAGCCTGTAATCATTCCTGCTGCTTGGCAGGTGCTGAGTGTTAATCAGATTTAGAAATAATGGGCTGTAGCATACTGGTGAGTTTTAAAGCAGCTTTGCCACTCGTCCATACTTAGTATTTCACAGTATATGACATTCTAGAATTACTATAAATGAAAAAAGCCCAAACCAAAATCTAATCCAACCACTCCAAGAATAAAAAGCCAATGTGAAGGCAGATTTGGCACACAGATCACAGATTATTAGAAACAGCCTTTTTGGTAATAAAAGGCTACCCCAGGGTGAGGTCCCCTCAGTGAGAAGGCGGAGTGACCAGGAAGCCAGGGACACTCTGCTGGGACCACAGGAGGACATTTCTCTTCCTGGCAGGGAGAAAGTTCCCAGGCAGCACATGGAAACTTTGCAATGTGAGTACTCCCCAAAGGCTGCACATTGGAAGCTGGTGACTGGAAACACGCTTGACATATTTCTGAAGTAAAAAAACACTGCACCAGAGATTCCTCACGTTAAGTACAAAAGTAAGGTTGGGTGAAAATAAAAAGTTGCTAAACCTCCATCCCCCAATCAACAATTCCCTTCCACCATCATACCACAGATGCTGGATTTAAATGATAGGATCAATTATATATATATTTGATAAAGTCAATTCAGCTTGCTAATGATGTTATGCTTAGGGAAATGTTAATTTTTTATGTAAGAACAAAGCAAGTAATTAGTTTATTTAAAATATTTATTAAATGACTATTCTGTGCAAGGGGCCATGCAAGGAGCTGTAGCAGATAGATACGAAGGTCTGTAAGATGCATCCCTCCCTTCGGACGCTCAAATCAAAGAGAAAACAATGAATGAGGCACATATATACATATACCAAGAAGTGGTTGACAGTGCCAATGTAAATGTATACATATAAAACTGTATTGACAAGAATTTTTCTTAGGGAGACACTACATTGGTTTGAAGCAATACTTCCATAGGGCACTTGAGATACTTTGTTCCATGCAAGATTCCAAAGTCATCCTAAAGGTTTCTGCAGAACTACAGCAACACCAAGAGATAAGTAGAGAAACAGGAAGAACCTCCAAGAGAATGGGCAAAAGATAGAGGGAAAGAGTGGAAATTATTGTAAAACAAACAGTGGTAGACAGGAGAAGCTGTCTGCCTGCAATGTGTCCCTGAAACCACTAGACCTTTAGAAAAGTCAACTAAATACAAGAAACATTTTGGATACTCTGTAGGATGAATTTTTTTTTTTTTTTTTAGTGAAAATTGATAAAGGGCTGAATTTTGCATTTGCGCTAATTCAATACAAAACAGAAGCAGAAACTAGCAGCAGAGGAGACCAGAAATTCACAAAAATTGTGGGAAGTACTTTAGGTTTTCTCAGGCTGGAAACTGGCAGAATTAGCCAGGGGGAGGATCACATGTTGAACCAAGCTTATGTGGCTCTCTAGGAGTAGCAGGAAGACCTCAGCCATGTCAAGGTTAAATAAATATTAACGACACAAAAACCTGTGAAGAAGCAAGAAGGTAGAAAGCTTACTCATGGAGACAATGATCAGGGAAGGCTTTGAGCCACAACTTGAACTGGTTTATGAGAAATGATCAGGGAAGGCTTTGAGCCACAACTTGAACTGGTTTATGAGAAACGATCAGGGAAGGCTTTGAGCCACAACTTGAACTGGTTTGTGAGAAATGATCAGGGAAGGCTTTGAGCCACAATTTGAACTGTTTTGTGAGATCTCATCAGGCAGATATGGCTAGTCAAGATTCCAGGAAGAAGGCACTTTATGAGGTATAAACCCAGAGAGACACTGCAAGGCATGTTCAGGGAATGTATAGCAGCTCAGCAACACAGAGGCATAAAACTCACATATGGAAGTAGAAGCTGGCTTTGAAAAGAGAGTGATGAAGAGTGCTTAGAAGGGTGTTGGATGACAGAAGAAAATCCATGTGGCATTAAAAGTTATTTACAAATAATTCAAAAGATGGATCTCCCATATACAGATATACAGAAGTTTATTAGAGCATGCTGTGAGTTAACATCTATGTCAGGTAGGCCAAATAAGATGAAACCTGCTTTGGATCTCATGACTATGACATGGTCTTTGGAGAAAACACGACCTTACTAAGGCCAGAACAGTGGTCCTCAGAATGTGCTCCAGGGGTTCCCAGGGGGCCCCCAAGACCTTGGCAGGAGATCTACAAGGTCAAAATGATTTGCATGACAATACTAAGGCATCACTTGTCATTTTTACTGTGTTGACATCTGCACTGATGATGCAAAAGCAATGGTAGGTAAAAAATTCTAGTGCTTTAGCACAAATCAAGGCAGTACTGTACTGCAGTCATTGTATTGTGCACTCCTATGCAAGGGCAGCGGACACGGTGCCACGTGTTAAGAGTGGAGAGGACCTGATGCCAACAAGTACACTTCCTAAAGTATATTCTAGAAGATGCTAGTCTTACAGGATGTTAATTGGTGATATAAAAATAGGGCTTGGTAGTCAAAGAAGTTTGGGAAATACAAAGTTAAACAATGTTAAATAAGTGATTTTACTGCAGGATGCTGATGTGCATTATGGTTACATGTTGATTTCCACAGAGTCCTAAGTGTGCTGATGGGCACGTGAATTAACAGGAGGTGTCACTGCCAGAGTGACCATATCTGGTTGTTGTCAAGGGACAGTCCAGGGTTATGCCTATTATCAATAATGAGACTATCAACTCATTCACAAGTATTCAATTTAGAAATAGTAATTTATATGTTAATCTTAGTTACAGTATTTGGCCATAAACTTCTTTTTTTTTTTTTTTTTTTTTTTTGAGACAGAGTCTCGCTGTCACCCAGGCTGGAGTGCAGTGGCGCTATCTTGGCTCACTGCAAGCTGCGCTCCCAGGCTCAGGCCATTCTCCTGCCTCAGCTTCCTGAGGCTGAGGCTGAGGCTGAGTAGCTGGGACTACAGGCGCCCGCCACCACGCCCGGCTAATTTTTTTGTGTTTTTAGTAGAGACAGGGTTTCACCGTGTTAGCCACGATGGTCTCCATCTCCTGACCTCATACTCCGCCTGCCTCAGCCTCCCAAAGTGCTGGGATTACAGACGTGAGCTACCATGCCTGGTCTCTTTTTTTTAATTTTTAAGGAACAATTCATAGAACAAATGTCTCATGGAACACACTTTGGGAAACATCACAAAGTGGTAGAAGGTAGAACACAGGAATTAGCCTCAATTCAAACAGGTCAAATAAAACATTGGCCTAATTTTTAATCAAAGCACAGATGCTCACAATTTTATTGTATCTTTTTTTTTTTTTCTTTTTTTAGATGAGTTTCACTTTGTCACCCAGGCTGGAGTGCGGTGGTATGATCTTGGCTCACTGCAACCTCCGCCTCCCAGGCTCAAGCGATTCTCCTGCCTCAGCCTCCGGAGTAGCCGGGATTACAGGCGTGCGCCATCACACCCAGCTAATTTTTGTATTTTTAGTAAAGACAGGGTCTCACCATGTTGGCCAGGCTAGTCTCGAACTCCTGACCTCAAGTGATCCACCCACCTCAGCCTCCCAAAGTGATGGGGATTACAGGAGTGAGCCACCTCGCCTGGCCTATTGTGTCTTAAGAAAAAGCATAAATGTAGTAGATAGCTACTCCTAGGCGGGTTGAATCCATGGCATAAAACCACAGCCACACCTACAGATTTTAAAGAAATACTTCATCTACTTCAAGATGAGGCGTGGATGTTCTCCAGTTTAATAGAATGTGGCTGGGTTTCCCATTTTGCAGAGATCACTTAAAATACATCCCAAAAGCATAAAAGAGAAAATGGCTATGGCATGCCCTAGTAAAGATGGTAACATGGAGTACTCTAAAAGAATTACAGGCACGATGAAAGGAATCTCAGTATTATAAGTGATGTGGCCTAAAATGTCTCGTCATCAAAAGCCCTTAGTTAACATGTGCGTGACATACTTCAATCAAAATTAGGCAAATGGTTACGACTTGCCAAGGAAACACAAACCACACCAATTACCTGGTAATGCTTTAGGGTTCCGTTAATGAGAAGGGCGGACTGTTTCTCTACCCTTTCCGAGATGGCATGAGCCACGGTATAGTAGGACTGGGAGCCCCTGGCACTGTACTGCATGCTGTATTCATCATCCACGTCTTGCTTAGCTGTCCTGGGAAAGGAAAAAGTGGAGAATCACACACAGACATGTGTGCGCATGTGTTGTTTTACTTCACTCAAAAAATGATTTGAGAACCTAAAATAGCTGCAATAAGTGTGTTTTATTTATCAACCACTACTTGCCATGCAGTTAATATACACTATCTGTAATCCTCACAAAAAGCAAGCATAAAAGGCACGATGATGATCATCCCCATTTTATGCAGGTGGAGAACCTGAGGCTTACAGAGGTTACTTCATTTGTTTGAATCCCATAAAAGGTAGTGAAGCCAGGATTCAAATGCAGGTCCCCTTGACCCAAAAGACAGATAGGAGCCAGAACCCTACACCTGCAGATGAATACTTTGCCAATGAAGCCGTCCTAGACTGTTAAATACAAAGATAAATCCTGTTCACAGAACACTGGCTAAAGCTGGGAGGGCAGGGGAGAGGGCAACCCAACATTAAAGGGGTAGGAAGGAGGAAAGGCAGGCTTCTATCTTCTGTGCCTTGTTCATGAGCTAGTCTGTTATTCTGTAGGCAATGAGGAACCACTGAGGGGGATTCTTAACGCCTTCAGTGAAGGATCAGGGCAGACTGGTAAGAGGAAGGGTCCCTGAAGTGGGCACACAGCCAGCGAATAAAAGGGAGGAGTATGAAGATGTCTATTTCTGGTATTTAAAATACCTCATCTTTTAACATTTTGTCTTTTGTATGTTGTTTCACAACAGTTTTCTTTTAATAGTCGAGCTATACAAGCAAAGAAATGTGTAAACCCTTGATGTAGAGGGCCCACAGGAATGGATGAGACACAGAGCCAGGACACTCGGAAGGTTGGAGAGCGTTCAGGGACTGGGCGGGAGTTGGTGGTCAACTTGGCAGTGGCAGCAGGAGGAAGACAGGAATGGTGTCTCTCACTTGGGTTTCAGGGAGAGTGCTGATGTCATTAAGGGAGGCAGGAAAGGGAGTGAAGCAGCTAGTTAGGGAGGTAAGTCTCATTAGTTCAGTCTGGGATTGAAGTGCAGACGACAGGTGTGACGCTCAGGAGTGAGCCTGAGCCGGAGGAGGGGATTAAGGAGAGAGAAGAGGAAGGAAGTGAGGAAGAAAGGGAGGGGAGGAAGGGAGGGAAGGAGGGAGAATCAACATGAAACCCTGAGACCTGGGAACCCAGAACTCAGCGGTGACCTCTAAGAGCAGTTTCAAGCAGAGTGTAGGCGTGAAGTTAGTTGCCTTCCTTAAACAAAATTTCCTAAAAGAAAATTCATCAAGCATCATCCTCAGCAATGCATTTCCAAGGGAAAAGCTCAATACACACTCAATGATCTGCTTAGCATCCTTCTCAGAAACTTCTTCGCTATTTGGATCCAGGAGTATTTTCTCTTCGGTTTCCTGCCTACTGGACTCTTCTTCCTCATCCTGGAGAAGGAACAAAGATAGGGAGGAAATTATATTTTAACAAGGAAATCTCTATGATTGACCTTTTCTGAAAAGACATGAACTAGTATTCAACTTCCCAAATGAAGTAAGATCATAAAATTCAGGGAGGAAGTAAATTTAACATCTACTCAAATGAGGCAATACCCCCATTCCATTGCTGTTGAAATCATGAATAAGAGAATGAAGGAAACTCTCTGAGAATCCCCTAGAACCCTTGCCCCCAAGAATGAGTATGTAAACGTCATGCCAGAAACATAAATATTTATCATTATTTGGTTATCAGAGTCCTGCAGAGCATATCTGCTCTCACTCAGTAGCATTCTCTCTAAAGCCATATTGTAGAGATATTAGGATCCTCCTTCTCATATAAACACTCTCTCTGAAGGCTGGGCGCAGTGGCTCATGCCTGTAATCCCAGCTACTCGGGAGGCTGAGGCAGGAGAATCGCTTGAACCCAGGAGGCAGAGGTTGCAGTGAGCCAAGATCACACCACCGCACTCCAGCCTGGGCAACAAGAGTGAAACTCTGTCTCCAAACAAAACAAAACATAAAACAAAACAAAAAAATCCACTCTCTCTGATAACGCCCATGGGACTTGGATGGCCCCATACACGTCCACTGTAGAGGACCTGGATCTTGCAAGCACACTGCTTTCTGTGGCTGATTCACATCACACATCACAGAGTCCTGAGATTAAAAACTCTCAATAAACTTGACAAAGGATTCAATACCTCTCCCTTCTCAACTGAGTACTACATCCAGCTGACCCATTTGAAAGCATCACTAAATAAATGTCCATTCTGTCCACTACTAACCTGGTGTAGAAGGCTAAATCTTTCCAGACAATCCAGCAGAGTTTCCTTGAAAAGCAGGTTTAAAGAGAACCATGCTTTTCTATAAATCTTAAATGACAAAGTGTGAACTGACATACTATCAAGGAGAAAAATCAAACCTTACGATAGCAGATCATTTAGAAGCAGGGAGTAAGCTAACGCCTTGGCACAACTCCTTCATCTTCCAGGCCAGGAAATAAAATGCTGAGAGGGGACATGACTCTCCACATGTCACTCAGGCTCACCTGCAGCAGACCCATGCGATGGGCCCAGGGACAAGGGCTGTCTGTGCCTGTCATCCTCAGGTTGGCACCTGCTGGCTAGGTGGCCTACTTTATCTTATCTCTGCCCTCTCTGGTTCTCTTAACTCGAAGAGAAGGTTCTTTCAGTAGGTCATTTATAAGCCCATTCATCCAAGTAAACAAACCCCCTTTAAATATCTTAGAGATAGAGTAGCTGGGGAAAAAATAGCATGCCCCAAAAGTATTTGCTTTTAAAAAAAAAAAAAACAAACAAAAAATAAACAGGATCTTGCTCTGTCACCCAGGCTGGAGTGCAGTCGCATGACCTCAGCTCACTGCAGCCTCTGCCCAGGGCTCAAGCCATCCTCCTACCTCAGCCTCCTGAGTAGCTGGAACTGCAGGCATGCGTCACCACACCCTACTGATTTTTGTATTTTTTGTAGAAACAGGGTTTCACCATGTTGCCCAGGCTGGTCTCGAACTCCTGGACTCAGGCAATTCTCCCACCTCAGCTTCCCAAAATGCTGGGATTACAGGCATGAGTCACCATGCCCAATCATGTTTGCTTTTTAATGATCATACATTATATATGAATAATATATATATGAATATATATGCATCATATATATTATATATGAATATAATGTAACTTTTATTATTCTTCCTTTTTACAAAAGCATTAAGTGCTCATGGAAGACTAATTTGGAAAACACAAGTCTACAAATAGAAGGAAAACAGCCATAGTCTTGAGATCCTGGTCAGCTATTATGGGTAAGGATGCTTTACCTGGTCCTCGGCACCTATGCTACAACACTCTCAAAAATATCAGATCTAATGACTTATTATATATTAACTAATATATATTAACAATGCTCTAATAAAAGAGATCAAAACTTCTTTTAATACTTCTATTTTTAATTATTACATTAAACTTTTTGTAGCTGACTTAACGAATATTTTATTATTTCTCAATTTCTATTAAAAGTACCCAAGATTCCCATTTTAGGTTCTAGTTATACTAAGTATTCCTTCCAAGAGACTGAGCGCTTCTCTTTGGGTAACAAGTATATTTAAGGAATTCAAACAAGAATCACATTTGGAGAGAAATCAAGAGGATCAATAAACTCATTAAACCAATCCCATGTTGCCTTTTTTGTCCAAGTTTCCAGACTCAGAATTGCAAATAGACTTTAAGGTCTGAAGGACTTCAGAACTTTTTGGCAGCTAATTCTCAGTGTGAACCACTTAGAGGTATGGCATGGCCTTTCTCAAAGTAATCCATCTCCAATTCTCCCCCAAAAGACCACTTCACCATGTCCAAGTTAAGCCAGCTTCTCTTTTCTTGGTTACAAGTGAATTTAGAATGTGCCAAGTTTCCCCATTAGCCAGGGCCTCCCAAGAGATCACTGTACCTCTAGGCATACACCATCAAAGCATTTGTAAATCCTTAGCCCCAGCTGTCACCCAAAGGCCAATCCAGGAGGAAGAATCAATAGACGGACACAAGGCCCGGGCTTACATTCAGGAAGAAGTTCCTTCCTCTGACAACTTTCAAACCAATAAACCCCAAACAGAGATACATACATACCTCCTCCTCATAATCAGAATCACTCTCTTCACTGTCGGATCTAGGGGCAACTTCATAACTAAGGAAAAAGAGTGAGGAAGAGGCGGGGGCTTAGTTTTTTAAATTCTCAAACAATAAAGACACACATGACTTAATAGCACATTCTATGTGTAAAAGACAAATCCAAATAACAACTTCAACCATCTCAGCAAAGGCTATGTAGTTTTAGTTTCGAGATTGTACAAGATTACCAAATCTAAAAAGCTAAAAGAACACCCTGAATGCTGCTTTCACGACTTACCCAGGATTCATTTCCAGCCAGGCGTCCAGCTGACTTGCTTTGGGTGCTTCTGGTCCGAACAGAACCTTGCCGGTTTCTGTGTGAGTTACTTTGACAGGGAGGTCACTCATCTGGCTGCTTTCATCTATGGGCTACAAAGGAGAGAAAACCATGTCATGGCTTGATGTTAAGACCTTCTCCCAGTTCTTTACTAGATGTTTCTCAGCATTTTTTGCTGCCCAGCATCTGAAACCTTATTCTGTGTTTGGAAATTTCACTACCTAATGAGTTTTGGTGGGAGGCGAGAGGCTACCTCCCACTAAAACAACTGAAAATGCTGCCTCCCTGGCAGCTAAGATACTGGCACAAACCTCAGCTCCAGCAACCAGATACATCACCAAGGCTGTGAGTTAGGAGCTAGAAGTGCAAGGGTGTGGAAACCAACAGGTACACTGGTGCAGGGCAGACTACAGTAGCAACAGGAAAGTGGTAATGGCTCTGTCAAGTTTCTGCCTGCTCCCAACCACAGCCTGTCCTTACTGGACCAGCTGTAGAGCATAATATTGGGGATAGCCCTGAGTCAGGTTCTTCAGAAACCCAGGAGATCTGATGAGTTGCCCGGTATCCTATCAATACATTCCCTTTTTATTTAAATCAGGCAGAGTTGATTTCGGTCATTTGTAACTAACAACTCCCGATTCCTCAACTAATACTTCCCAGATAACAACTACTGCAAAGTCATGGTTTCAGAGAGAATGAAACACAGAAAAGGTATTATAACCCATGTCATCTCATGAGTGGCTGGTTTGGTCTCTGCAGAACCGGTGTCATTTTTCCAAAACTAACCCCCAGGTATCTAACCCAACTATTGGTATCTTTGAGTGTGACAAAGAAAAAAGCTCTGCTCCTCTGAAATCTGGCAAATTGACCAAGATTAAGCTAAAGTTCATTACTAGACTACTATATCCAAGGAACACAAGAATCACACTTGAATATAATCAGTAGCGAATGACTGCTCCTGATTACAGGGTGACCTGTACTTCTCTAGAAGCAGATCCCTAAGTAAAATGTTTGTTTGGAAATGTTTGATTTGTGAGTGGTTCAAGTTATCTATCTCCTGAAAAGTAATAAAATTGAATTTTAGACAATTCAATTCCAAAATTTTCCTAAATTCCTTTCAATTGGAATTAAGCAGAAATGATAGGATAACCTACAGTATGCTATAGTTTATCTTCCATATCTTATAGGAAATGACCAAAAAACAAAACAAAACAAAAAACACATAGCCAAAGGTTCTTTCCCCTTACACTCTCAACAAAGCACTGTCAGCATAAGAAACAATATATTAGCAATTATCCACAAAAATAACCTTAAAAAGAGAAAAGGCTTACTCCAGGTTGTCATTTTTTTCTTTTGTGTGTGCTAAAGCAATGGTTTTGAACATCATTACTTTGCATGCCAACATGACACTTCTTCCTCATTAATGTAAAAGGTCATCTATATACTCAAGAAATAAAGAAGAAAATCTACAATTTGCTATCATTTCCCTTGGAAAAATCATATTCTGTTATCATGAACCATTATAATATAGCTTGTTTTTGTGCTAATGTCATGCCTCTAAGAAAACTGGAAATCACTGTAGATGGAATTAGAACCTTGGCAAAAGCGCTGAATGAGAACAGAAGAGCATAATAATAAGAACATTATTTCAAAACAGAGCAAGATGTCCACGTTGCAAGCCTTAGCAAACAGGACACATGTGTTAAGATTAAAAGAAAAAAAGATGTATGTCACAAGCCCAAGATCAGTAGCTAATTTTCCCAACAGACAGTAAGATATAAGAACACTATTAAGCTAACATGTTAAATCTCTCCCTGTGTGCTTGTTAATTGTAGACCAATGGGAGGCATACTTAGGTAAGGCCGGGCTTTTGCAAATTAGAGTTGTTTCTAAGTGCTCTAATATATAGTATTCTTTTCCCATAACAGCCCACGGAGTTTCTTACATATCAGACATTTATCCTGATCCTTTCTTTCCTTGTGATGGATTATAGTGGTTAAGTAACATTTATTGTTCAAGAGGTTTCTGTATAGAATAGTGGTTCAATCTTTTTTTTCTGCATCTCTGCTGTTTGAGTTCACAATACAACTGTGTGCAGAGCGATACCAGAATGGGAAGTGGCAACCTCCCACCCACTCCGATCCGCCAAGTAGGTTTATCAGAATTTATGAGACAAAATGAAGATTATTGGAAACAAACTCCCTTCCCATCCTGCTCTGGGAGTATGCCTCCTCACTGTGAATTGCTGGCAGGGAACCTTAAATTCTTCAGGAAAAAAATCCAATAAATAAATGGTATCCTCATAATTCAGGAGAATATTAGAACTACTAGGAAATGAATTTTAGGACTAGGCTGATGAATATACATATAGAAGCTATACGGCAAGCCTATTAAAATGTCAAAATAAGTTAACCAAATACGTGACTTCTTTAGTTTATATATTTTATAATTTTAAACTAATAATAAACTAGAGAAACTGGGTCATATGTTATGCTTCCATATCATTTACTGGGCAAGATAATTATAGAATCATTTAAGATTCTTACACATCCTATATATTTATAAATATATGATTATATGTGCACAAAAAATTCTGAAATAGTATGCAATACATTTAATATCAGTTGATTGACAGTCTGACATGCAAGTAGATTGTTTTTCACTGTATCCCTTTTGTATCATTCTAATGTTCGACTATGCTAATGTATTACTATTTTTACTTAAATTAAATAGCAGAGTAAGAAAAAATAGTACGTATGAAGAATGGTGCTGCCAGGTATGGCACGGACTCCGTTCAGCAGAACACAGTGGACAGGATGTCAATCCCTTACCTCTCCATCCGGTCCCAGGGCAGACTCCCCACCCTCTGCATTCTCTTCAGCCTTCTGCAAAACAACAAAAATGTTATATGTAACCAAGACGATGGGGTACAGGACTTCCTGGTAACTCTCTGGTATGTAATAGAATTTCATTGTTACCTCATTATTATCTAACAGAGCTTAAGTGTTAATGCCTTTTATGTTCATTTCTCTTTGCTGAGACAAAACATGTATTTTATGAGCAACTTGTAGAGAGTCACTTAAAGCCAGATGTGATCTGAGACCAGCACACTAGAGATTTGTAGATTGTGTCTTCAGGGACTCAAAGAGCTTAAGACAGGGCAGCATCAAGACAGTGGTCAGAATCTGAAATGTTCTTCTCATGTTTGGGAGTGGGAAGACAAATCCTGACACAATTAGCTCAACTTTCCTATGCCCCAAGCAAGTTTTCTTCAGCAATGAAGAACAACATTCTAAAACTGTCCATCAAGAACAAGCTCTGATAGCAACAATAGACACTGGGGACTGCTAGAGGGGGGAAAGAGGGAGTGGGGCAAGAGTTGAAAAACTAATTATCGGGTACGATGATCTCTACCTGGGTGACAGGATCAACTGTAACACAAACCTCAGCATCACGCAATATACCCAGGTAATAAACTTGTACATGTATCCCCTGAATCTAAAATAAAAGTTGAAATAATAAAATAAAATAAAATAGGATTCTCAATAAAAGAATAAGCTATGAACCACTCCATGGGCATAAAAACATAATATAAAACTTTATGAGTTCCCTGGATGTTTTTAATTCCACCTAAATTTCTTTCATAATATACAGTATTTCTACCATGTGTATATGGGAAAATTTGATGCAGATACTGTTGTCTCATGAAGAATTCTGTTATCTACCATTTCTTACATATCCCAATATCTTAGTCCATTAACTTCTATGTGCCTCAAAAACAACCTAAATGAAAAAAGTTAAGAATATGTCATATCAGCCAGGTACGGTGGCTCACGCCTGTAATCCCAGCACTTTGGGAGGCCAAGGCGGGTGGATCACAAGGTCAGGAGATCAAGACCATCCTGGTTAACACAGTGAAACCCTGTCTCTACTAAAAATACAAAAAATTAGCTGGGCGTGGTGGCGGGCGCCTGTAGTCCCAGCTACTCAGGAGGCTGAGGCAGAAGAATGGCATGAACCCAGGAGGCAGAGCTTGCAGTGAGCCAAGACCACACCACTGCACTCCAGTCTGGGTGACAGAGCGAGACTCCGTCCCAAAAAAAAAAAAGGAAAAAAAAAAGATTATGTCATATCTTGTACATATCCAAGAAAGTCTCATCTGTAATATACGCAAAATAATGTAAAATTTCTTCCACTTATGATAACCTCTCTGAGAAGTGAAATCTTTAAAATCACCTCTATAGAATCCCTATTTTAAAGTTACTGCTGGAAAGCTATACTATTTCTGCATAGTATAATGAGGAAAAAAAAAAAAACTTTAGTCACTTCCTTTGCCAAGATGCTTGAGAAAATGAGCTTTCCTCCCTTGGGCTCTTTAGTTAATTAAAAATAAAAAATGATGATACAGAATCAATATGAACTCAACTTTGTTTACTTAAGATATCGATTATATAATACGTTTTTGCCTTCTAGAAAATAACTCAACTGTCTTGTGACAAAATAGCTTTTAAGAAAACACTTAAAGTTTAAAATCCACTTTTATTCATAGTGGAGAAAGGCAGTTCCGTCAGCATTTGAAATTTCTGAAGTTCTTTTACAATGCAATTTTCTTACCAAAAATACATGTATGTATGTATGCCAAAGCACAAGGCATAAAAAAAAAATGCAGCTTCTACCAAACAGTAGGAAATAAAATACTCCCTTTGGTTATGATTTTCCAAGAAATTAAATTTCACCCCAGAGCGAAAATACTTATAAGCTCAAAAGAAATGATCAGCTTCGAAGAGCATCAGGCTCTACATCTAAGCTAGTGACACAGAGAACAATAACAGAACCCCTGTATTCAGAAAAGAAACCATCCCTGCTACCAGTCACTGAAGGTTCCATTTTTGGAATTCTCAGAATCTATACTCAGGGGACTATTTTAATTAATGGGGGAAAGTCAATTAATCCCACCATTCTTTCCATACAAATCAGAAATAAGCTACAAATTTGGCCAACAAAGAAAATCAAATGAGACAATGAATAAGCCAATTTCAAATATCTAGCAAGTGGAATTGGATCACCATTTCAATGAATAGTACATTAAAAAGCTTGAAGCATCATATATTAATATAATCAAAACTATTCTAAAGGATACTTTCCTATGAATATACTATAGACTAGCTAGATTGTTATCTAAAAACTGTCTCATGGTCAGGCCCTTCCATTACTTAAAATCCCCCAAACTATTTTTGAAAATTCTATTAGGTATCAAATCTGAGAGACAGAGTAATATTAGATTTAAGACAGTTGGTTCTGGAATTAGACAAACTGTGTTTGAATCTTAGCTCTCCGTAATTAAGTGCAAGAGATCTTAGTTGTATGATCTTGAGCAAATCATTTTCTCTTTGCGTCTTAGTTCCCTCTTGCATAAAACAGGAATGGTAACTAACAGTGCCTATATCCTAGGGCTTCTGCAGGACTGGGTCACTGTTTCAACATGTGCAATCCAGTGTCCCAATTAATATATATGCTGCCAGCCTCAATCTCCACATTGTACAAGGGTCAACGATAGTCCAAGGACTATTCTTTTATGTCTATAATTAAGACTGGCTGTAGCATTTCCTGAAAACTGCTTCATAAGGCTACGAGGTCAGGGATTTTTGTCTGTTTCATTCACTGATGCATTCCCACACCCACAAGGGCATCAGGCATTTAAAAGGCACCAAATAAATATTTGGTGATTGAAGGAATGAATGAAAGCACAAAGAACAATGCTTTCCACTTAGCATATGCTCATTAAATTATTATTATCATAAATAGGTGCCAATACATTTGCAAGTCATAAAATAGTTAAGAGCACATACACAATCAGCCATTGAATTGGTGCTCTGTGTGACTTCCCTAGCAAGCATGCCCTGTCCTTGGACCCAATTCTGCCATGTTATTCTAAGAGATAGAGGCCAGGTGGCAGTCTACTCTATGGCAAAAGATGTCAGCTTATCCCATCATACTTTGGATTCCTTCAGTTTGATGACATTCCTGGTTAGCGCGCTTTCATAAGCCCACGTACTCACATCAACCTCATGCTGTGCCTCAAAACTTGAAAAAACAAAGCAAAACAAACACAACTGTCCCCTTTTTTGGTTCAAAATTAACACCCAAAAGCTTGTGATCGGTCTACTGTTTGAGCTGACTTCGGACAGTCTCTAAGCACCTGATGAAATGTCCTGGTGTGGATGCAGCAGCTGCTACAGTGTCTTCTGCCACCTGAGAAATTTTCATATGTAGTTATCTGCATCATGTAATTGCAAACGCATGCTATCAATATTAATGGTTGATGCCGGCACTTATTTCCATTGATTGAAAACAAAACAAAACACTGAACAAGAAACTTTGTACTGGCTTCTTCCTACATGCAAAAAGAGTTTAGAACTAATTATGCTTATGTAGGAAGGGAGGAGTATAATTAACCTAATCATGTAAGGGGACATGATAGGAATTTATTCATAACTAAAGATTACTCATAACTAAAAATTACTCAAACTAAAGACAGTGTGTGTTCCCAATTTCAAAGGCCAATGTCAATTCATATCTTCCATTTAGCAATGTTCACAAACAAAGGTATGTGCACGGCTACCCATCTTCCTTGCAGAAGGTATAAAAAGTAATCAACAGCAGGGCTGAGGAAGGAAAGAAATCTCTAAACATGAAAATCCCATGTAAGCTGAACTCAATAGAAGATTTCAGTAGGCCATTTTATTTAGATTACTATAACATAGGCTATAAACAGCCTTATTACATAAAGAAACAGTTTTAAATCAAATATTTTACAATCTCTATTATAAAATGAATGTACTTTATCCCCCAGTGGGTGTTGTTGTAATATACTGAAACAACATTCAAATGTGCTGGTATCTGAAGGACTCATTCTGTTTCACTGGAAACCTAAGCTTTCCAAAACCACTTGAGTTATTTTTACTGTCATTTAAGTAGACCGTAAGATAGGTAATCGGGTAATTTTAAAAAATGCCCAGGAATATCAAATTAACAGGCATTTGCAATGTTAATTGCAAAAAACAACTTGGGTTGTTTCTTACAGAGAAAATTAATTCAAACATTTTGACTCAAGTAACTGGCCAATCCAGTTAAACAGAACTTTGCTCCAAACTTCTAGTCTCACCCATTTTGACACTGAACTAATCAAATAACTAATCACTGTGGCACTGTGTTCACCTATCCTTACAATAGTTCCTCCACTGGAATGTCCAGAATCACATTAGAACCTTTCTTTCATCTATGAAAATGCTGTAGAGGAAAGCTGTAATAAAGTATATAATCTTTGGGGAAACTGTAAGAGATAAAAAAAACTGAGAAGAATCAGGGAGTAGCTTGAATTTAAAACAAATGTCTCAATAATATTACTGCTTTGCTTTTCAAGCTCTTTTTACTGAAAATTGTGCCAACAGCAGGCTATTCTGACATTCCAGTATCTAAACAGGATAAAAACACATTTCCTACCACTATATTGGCCAATACATTATGCCAGAAGGTTAGACCTGCAAAATATCACAGTCCTGAGATTTACTTATAATAAGTGGTTGGTAAGGAAAAAGAGAGAGAGAGACAGGATAAAAGAACTTTTAGAAAGAAAATCGAACCCTCCAATGTAGACTATATCTGGCCTGGTGTTGCCTCAGAGATTCTGAGTATGTGCCCATTAGTATCATATGTTTCCAAAAAATGTCACAAATAAACAACACAAGAATAGTTCTGCTGGTATACATCCCACTGAAAGATGTGGAAGGGAGAATTAAATATTTAGTTTTGGCTGATGTCAACAGCTCTGGAAACTGAGCCCCTGAAATAGCTAGACTTTTTTTTTTTTTGGAGACAGAGTCTTGCTCTGTCGCCCAAGCTAGAGTGCAATGGTGACACCTCGGCTCACTGAAAGCTCTGCCTCCCGGGTTCACACCATTCTCCTACCTCAGCCTCCTGAGTAGATGGGACTACATGTGCCCGCCACCACGCCCAGCTAATTTTTTGTATTTTTTAATAGAGACAAAGTTTCACCGTGTTAGCCAGGATGGTCTCAATCTCCTGACCTCATGATCCACCCACCTCAGCCTCCCAAACTGCTGGGATTACAGGCGTGAGCCACCGCACCTGGCCGATGGCTAGACTTTTAAGCAATAGGCAGAGGTGCTCCTGGTATGGGCTCCTAACCACAGCTTAAGGAAAAATGTACCCTAAAGTACTGTGAGAGATGCCTCATAATCACCAGGAACCCTTGTAAATTAGAGGCCATGTAATTAGAAAATTCTCTTTGTAGGAGTTGGGGGAACAGGGTGGTAGGCAGAATTTATCACCTGAGGATAACTCCTCTGCATGCCTCAATATTTAAAGAATCTGCCATTGTCCTCAAAGATAATCTACACACTAATATTCAACTGATTTCCAACTAGACAAAAAGTGGTGACCAATTATTACTGATTCAACACCACAAAGAATATGCAGTAAAGGTTTAAAAAAAGATTTATTTTCAGAAAAACATAACCACATTATAATCATGATTCCACTTTCGTATCATAGAATTGCTTGATGAAATAATGTTTACTGAGCACTTACTATATGTTAGGGTATATTCTACATGCTTTAGATAAACTTTCCCATGTAATCCTCACTACAAATCTATGGGGTAGATAATGTTCCTGTTGCCTTCTTACAGATCATGGGCCTGAAGCACTATGGTAATAGATCTTTTAATGAAATAGCCTACAAGAGAATAACAGCAAATTAGTATATATATTTTCTTACGTAGTTTTGATTTTAAAAGATTACCTGCTAATATGACCCAGTTCACTAATTTAGCCATGTTCACGCCAGTTTTACTTGCCCTGGTGCCTTTATCTAGCCCCATTCTCTTCTGTACCGTGTAGGAAACCTCAAGGTCATGCAAAATGCACATTATAGCACATTCATCTTGAACACCAAAGAAATTAGTTTCATATAACTAGGTTTTCAATACTTTAAAAACTATTCCTCCTCTGACACTTAAGGAGATACATGTAGTTCACTTCTTTTCTTCCATTTCAAGGGCTTTAATGGAAGACCACGCTGAGAATGAGAAGTTTCAAAATGATTTATAAATGTGTACTTCAAAAAATGTCTGTAATGATGAGAAAACTAAACAAGGTCATAACGGGTTAAAGGAAACCTACCCTATTATTCACGAGCAACAAGTAAACACAATAAACTCCCAAAGACAGAAGCCTCTGTTCTTCTAGGGAATTAAAAAAAAAAATTGTACACTAGTTTAATGCTGAAAATAAACGGTAATCCTTTTCAGATTAAATTAAGTGAAAAAGTCAACCATCTTCATGTTTAATAGCACATTTCTTAGAGTTATCTGTAGCTTAGTTGTCCTTCAAACTTAGTGCTATTAGCTATTAGCTCACTGAGTAAAGTACATTTTCTCAAAACAAAAGTTTATTGAAGTATTTGTTAATTAAAAAATATTGATAGGTACAGCATAATATTTAATACCATAGAAAAGTGCTAAAAAGGATAGCAGAGATTTTTATGCTCATGGGCACGGAAGTTTTCCTCCACCACAGAGAAGCTAGAATAAGCAACTCCCAATCATTCACTCTAATGGAGGGAAGAAGAACTTACAGATAATCCAAAATGTCAAATCAACTTTTCAAAGCATCCCCTTCCTTTGCACTTGAATAAAGGTGCATCTGGAACTGGATAATTCACTCTTAATGAAGTCTTAAAGCCCCGCAAAAGAGACAGGAACCAGGAAGGGTTAAGGGCCTCAGTTTCTTTTTTTCCTCCCCCCTTTCTTTGTCCCACTTCTCCCAGAAGGAAACAGAGCCCCTCCAACTTAGCCCTGCTGAGGGCAGGAAGTGCTCAAATGCTAGGCACCCAAGAGCATGCAAGGAAGGGTAGATGGCTGACCATAAAGTAAAAATTCTGCACATTGATCATGTGAGATAATCAATGGGGGATACTCAAAGATACCTGTAAGGTAGACAATAGTTGCTTTAATGTCTATTACTCATTTGCCAAGAAATCAGGCCCCACCTCCAACTGGAAACAGTTTCCCTCCACAACATTCATCCCAGCTTGTAATTGTATATTTGGGTGCATGTTGGATTAAAATCTGTCTAGCCTCTCTTTCTCTCTCTGATTAATATCTGTCTAGCCTCTCTTTTTCTGTCTCTGATTAAATTGTGAGAGAAGGCAGGATGTTTTCCTCACCATTGTACCCTCCTTCTCCCAGCATTCTAGCACATGACCTAGCTCATAGTAAATGTTCAGTTAGCATATGTTGAGTGAAAGCGTAAGACACAAAGAATAAGTGCTATTACCAAATTGAAGGCAAGGGTTTGAAAGGGGCATGCCAACTTACAGATCATGCAGAGTAACAACTGAAAAATAATTGTGACAGGTCCCTGTTCTGTACAGATGAACACACAAATATAGGCATAATCATCAACACTCAATTGTGTATCTTTCTCTGCCTATGATGATGCAGCTATCTAACACCATGGCAGAAATCTATTAATTGTAAGCCATAATCTCAAATCTGGGTCATTAGCTTTTAATCATAAAGAATGTAAAACACAAATTTTAATACTAAAAACACTAACAGTGATAACCTCTGCAGAACACACGGCTGAATTAGGAAAAACTAAAAACTGCCATTTAATGGGATCTACTTACAGAATATTCCAGAATTCCATCTTTCTCTGCTATCAATATGTCAGTAATTTCTTTTAATTTTAAACATTTTTTATGGAAGTCAAATAGACATAAAAAATTCACCATCTTTATCATTCTTAAATCTACAGTTCAGTGGTAATAACTATATTTATATGATTTCTTTCCCCATCATCCTTCCCTCCCCCTTACCTATATGTTCCTCACTAATTCTGAAAACATCTTTTTAAGGTAGGAATTGGAGCTGGAGTTTTGCACAGTCTATAATGCTACATTGACAAGAAAATGAGGTATTCCTCACCAACAAAATGTCTAAACACAAGCCCTGAGTCATCTCTCGTTCATCTTCACAATGAGGTAAGCTATCTTATACTAAAGAAATCAGTGCAAGAAGACACCTTCTTAATCACTTATTCCTCCTCCTTAATTATGAAACATAATTTTTCCTCAGGTATGAGGATTCAGGGGCCATGAAATTAATTATTTTTTGAAAAGCATTTTGTTCAATTATTCAGTGTACAGAATGAATGATTAAATGCTACCAATCCTCGACCTTTACAATTGTGACTTCCTGTTGATGTTTGTACCTGGCCTAAACAGAATTTATCATGAAAACACAGTATCAACCAAGAACTAGATGACTGGATGATTTAAGCTTCAAAGAGGATCATATTCACAGGCCTGTCCTCAGCAGGTTACTCTTGAATTGAGATACAATATCTGTAGAGATTCTAAATCTCACCCTTCATTTCTCATGATAATTAGGAAATATTTCACATAGGGACTCTTTTTTTATGTGATTACCTAAAACCCCAATGTGCACACTCACCTCACTGCGACACAGGGACAGAACTGAATGAAGAACTTTGGCACTGCCATCTGTCCAAGTAACTATCGCCTGTATCTTCCTCTGGCTTCTTCCAACCTGTATGCTGCATTTTCGTCTTAAATTTCTTTCATAATTGAGTAATACCCTGTCATACTGGCATTAAACTTAAGCAAACACTTACTTGTATCTGTTTTTCCTTTCCCAATTAACTGTATATACTTAATTTAAAATCTATTAAACAATGATTTATGAACACTGTTTTAGTTTAGTACATCCTATTATTACGCCCTTACCTCCAATAGTTGTCTAGTATATCTAATCAACACTTTCATGCCATACCCATTTACGCAATTTTCACAATTCAGTCATCTAAACTTTCACCAGTTTAAGAAGTAGTACTTAAAGAGCAATACTCGCCTTAAACTTATGCCTGCCCATACACCCTGGACTCAGCCGCCACCACTAGGATACGCACCTTCTTCCTCCTCCTTCTCTTCTTCTTCTCTTTGGCTGCTTGGGCTTGCTTGTGCTCCCAAACCAGGTTGGTCAGATTGGCTACATACTCATCGGTCTGCTGCAAAAGGTAAGCTAAACGCCTGTCTTTCTTTTGATCAATCAGTTTTCTATAGCCTTCCTCATCTTCAGCCTATTAAGGAAAGAAGAGTATGATAAGAGCATAAAATAAGCATGCAGACAACTCCACTCTCCACTCTGTCCTCCCCTTGACAGTCTGCACTTTGACTGGTAGGAGTGTAGCAAACTGGATGAGTTGGGCTGTTCAATCCATTGCACAGAGTTTGAAGCAGGGCAAAAACACAGAAGTGTGATGCCTACATCCCAGGACACTGGAGTTTACAGCAAAGTCCGGGCACAAAGCCACGCTGTACGTGTGGTGTGATTAAGCACTCTGAGCCAGCTCTTTGTTTTCTGTGTTGCTTTAACTGTACAAAAAGATTTTAGAATTTGATGACTCATAATCTAAAGTTTATCTTTAACTCTACATTTCAGAAATTTTCACATATAATCAAAAGCAGAGAGAATAGTATAATTTCTCCTATCACCAACTCCAAACAACAAAAAGTAACTTGTGGTGATTCCTGTTTCATTGCTACTCTTCCCCTAAACCCAAACTGAATTGTCTTGAAGCAAATTCCAGACATAATATCCTTTCATTCATAAATATTTCAATCAGTACTACTAAAGGCAAGGAATCAGATGGGCTTTGAACAAATAATGTCTTGTATTTTAAAAAAGTCTTTCTTTTGGCCTTACAAACTTTGTGGTTGATAGAAAAGATCAAATTTGGGGATTTTTTTTTTTCCCCTACAGATCTGCACTGAGTAATGGGCCCAGGTGACTGGAGACAAGTCACTTAGCACCTGAAGTCTGGTACTGCTGAGCAATAAAACAGATACAGTAATTTTCACTTCCACCTCCCATTAAGCAACATGATGAGGTTTAACAGAATAAAATTCTGATGTACTCTGAGCCATTCTGAGAGAAATGTCTTTGTGTATCCCAATAAAAGGACACTCCAAATTATTTTTATCATGTAATGCCACGATAAAAGGAACAAGCTGCAAAATCTTTAAGCGGCAACTCCATTGCAAAAACGAAAACAAAACTTGGGATCTTCTGTCCAGGGGTGTCACTCTAGCATCTGCCTGAGTGACAGCAGCTTCATCACTCAGTCTAGTTGCCGTCTGCCCTGTGGATGAGCAAGAGCCTCAAATGCTATTATAACTCTAATTGCTTTTGGTTATGGTTGAACTCACTTGAAGAAAGAGTGATAAAAAACTTCAGTTTCTCTATTATCTGTATATTCCATCATTTAATTGCAAAAATTAATGATTTGCAAATGCCTAATCATTAGTGTCAAACGAATCTGTTACTGAAGTTCTAATATAGTTTCACTTCAGTTGAGTCAGACAAATTTGACTGCTTAGTGATCAAATTACTATAAAAATGGTCTAGTCAGAAACCTCTTGGACAGTCCCCTCTCTCCCCAGCATGGAGAGGGAGGCAGGATAGGGTAGTAAGATGTGGTAGTACCTGGACACAGAGGCTTTTAAAACATGGTGTTTACTCTCTGGAATTCAAAAAATGAAAAAAATGCAAACTGCAATACCAGCAAGGAAGACAGTGTCACTTAGAATTTTTCAGGCACATAATTATGGGCTAAGACTAATGACCTTATCTTCATCTACGCAGGCATTATGTCCTAGATAGAACCTGCAGGTCTCCTATAATTATAACATCAACAGACGTTTTTCTAAAATCCACAGTATGCTCTGAGGTCCAATTCCAAAAATAAATGGTCAATAAAAACAAATACTCAGGCCAATAATATAAACCTATCTCTTCTGTGCTTATATTTATATACCCATTAAAAAATAACAGTGCAAATGTAATGATCCATGAATAGCCTTTGACCATAACATGGTTATCACAAAAAAGGCAACATTTCAAAATCAACTTAAAAATCACTTATTACACTGTTACAGAATAATTTCTCCCATTAAAAAAGAAAGATAAGCACCAGAGGCTTCAAAATACAGACCTTCTTAGATTTGAAGACATGACTTAATGTGTTACTCATTCCAAAAAACGTGGTCATTCATCTCAAAGAGGCCATATTTTTTAAAGAACTGCATTTGCCATCCATCCAGATTTGGTTATCAGACTCATGCAAAATATAGTACCTGCTTTTATGAGAGAAGCTGTAATCTGTACTGCAATGCCACCCCAGGACACAGAAATACTATACTCATCAGTCATCCCCCTAGATTTTTGGCATGTGCTGTCCAGGAAAGAGAAAAGGTTTTACTTCATCTGCCTAAGGTTCATATAAATTTATTAAAATTTTTGATAAGCAGTTTTCACTTTTTCTTTCTACTACCACCATATTTAATGGTCTCATTGCAGACGGATGTGGGTTGAGTGGTTTCCCGGGCTCCTGCAGGGAGTTCCTTACCATCAGTCGCCGCATTCTCTCCTTTTCAATCCGCTCTGTCTCCTTCTTCTGCTCTCTTTCAGTGTTGGCATGCCAAGTTGCCACTGCTTTGGAGAGCTTCTGGATCTTTCCGGCCACAGACCGATGATACTCCTTAAAATCTTTTGCATGTTGCAAAATACTGTTCAGGTATTCCTAGAGGATCCAAAAAGGGAAGAAAAGGATACTTAAAATCCATTGCCCAATGTCCTCTGAGCTATCAATGTGTCCAAGAAAACTCTTAGTGTGTGTTTAACAGCATGGGAAGACTAGAATCTGTTTGGGGATAGGTGCCTAGTATGTCTCTGCAGTTGAGGTGTGGGCCATGGGGCTGGTGGGAAAGATGGCCTCTTTAGGTTCCTTTTGTTGCAAGCTTTTGCAAGAGAAGCCTCCTCAGCCTTGAGGGTGTGGCCACATGAGAAGGGAAAGATCAAAGACTGAAAGAGACCTACAAAATGGCAATGATAAAATGTGAAGCAAACCACTCATTCACTCCAAAATAAACCTGAGGAACATGGGCAGTTCCAGCAAAAAGTATGTCATAAAAGTAATGTTTTTCTGCTCTAACTTAACTACCCTAGATTATGACCCAAAGTAAGCTGATACAAAGTTAAAATTGCCATGCAGAATTCGTATCCACTTTTTAAATATATCTCTATTTACACTAAAATCCCACATTTTTTTCAAAAGGAAACTAAGCTAAGCACTAAATTAAGCACAGGAAAACAAAAACAATTTATAGGACTATGACAGGAAAACAAATCCTACATCAAAATATTTCCAAACCCCCCAGAAAGGAATGTTTTAAATATTTGCCTCTGTGAAATATTCAACTAGTCCCTTCAAAGAGGCCGGGATACTATTATATTTGTTATGAAAATAACTTTTTGCTCTCTACTTTCCTTTTCCAAGTTCCTGCTCCCAAAATTTTGCTCTAGGAAACCCACCTATGCCCACCCATTCAAAAACTTTCCATGGGATTATGAACATGACACCTGTTATGGACTGAACGTTTGTGTCCTCCCAAAATTTATATATTGAAATGCTAACTCCCAATATAATGGTATTAGGAGGTGGGGCCTTTGGGAGGTGATAAGGTCATGAGGGTGGAGTCCTTACGAATGGGATAAGTCCCCTTATAAAGGAACCCCAGAGAACTTTCTTGGTCTGCTTCCACTACATAAGAAAACAAGAAGTTAGCAGTTTGCAACCCAGCAGAAGACCCTCACCAGACCCCGGCCATGCTAGTACCCTGATCTTGGGCTTCCAGTCTCCAGAACGGTGAAAAATAAATTTCTGTTGCTCATCAGCCATCCAGTGTATGCTATTTTTTTTGTTTTATAGCAGCCCAAACAGACTAAGACAGTACTAAACCTCATTCTGCTGCTGAGCAATTGTATGACCTTGAGCAGATCATTTACATGTCCTGGCCTAAGCGTCCTTGCCTATAAAATGATGTGGCTGAATTATGTAAATGTCAAGGAACCATTCTGTTCTGTGATGTCCCCACCACCTACAAGGGTCCATTTTTCAGTCAATTTGACCCCATTCAATGACTTCATTGGACAGCTCTGTCAAAGTGAGGGTGAACAAAGCCCAGGGTCTAAGAACCTGGTGTTTCTGACGGCGTTTCCTCTCCTGCTCAATCTTCTGCTGCTTCTCCAGCTTCTCAGTCATGCGAGCTTCTCTTAGAGTCTGGCGCTTGCTCCGTTTGTATGCTTTAGAGTTGAGAGCCGTCTCCAGGGTCGTGTCCCTGCGCATGCAGGCCACCACCTCCTGTCTCAGCTGTCAAGAGGAGAGCAGTTAGAGAGCCTTCCCAAACAGAAGCTAGGTTCCCGAACCCTGGCCTTCTCTAGGTTGCACTTAATGGAACACAGTGGGGCAGGGAATCTCTACAAGCTTCTCAATCATCTTTGGTTTGTATTAAATGAAGGAACTAAAATCATGCCAAATGTATGCAATATTTTCAAGGATGGTACAAGATTTTTTCCCCCAAATAATTCAAATCAAAAGCAATTATAGTACTGTAACAGTAAAAGAAAGAAAAGATGTTGTCTTGCCTTTTAAATAACATCACTTTATCTAATTATTCTAATGATACTAATTAGCTAATAAGCTTTTAAATTTTTCACTGTTTTAAATGTCATGTTAACATTCGCTTTGTGTTTAAAGATTAATTTTAATGATGCTCCAAAAAAAGAATAAAAGAATTACTTTCACGTATGGTAGCAGCAGGTACTCCACCAACGTTAATTCATAGTCTCATACAAAGGATGGGAAATACGGGTTTTGGCTTCTTCCCACTCCAATAATAATATTCTTTCCAAGAGAGCTACATTTTGTATTATATCATGAACTTATTTTAGATCATCACAAATGTAATACTTTTATCTGCATTGCATGCTATGTGGTGGTAGGGGGTAGGGACTAGAGAATACACATTAAATAATCATTCCACTGAATCTGAAATCATCATTAGTTACAGTTAATTTAATTGGGAAGCTTCATAAATAACACATTTTTAAAATAATATCAAACAAAAATCAGAAACCAATAAGAATCCAGCACAGCAATGCTAATTTGAACATAAACTTATTCCTGAAAATATACTTGGTTAATATTCATTTAGTGAGATTTTATCCAGCACTTTATTAATTCATCTTATGAGGTCACCAATAAGAAAGAAGTAAACAGAACTCAGAGAATTTTCCCTTTTCTTTTTAAAATTTAAGCTGAAATCTACTCTCACAAACCAAGAGCCAAGTAGCACCTACCCATCACTAATGTCCATCTGTGATATTATAGCCAGTAAGGCAAATATACACCCAAATTCCTACAACAATAGCAAGTGGAGTGGCCTGTGATTTTACTCACATCCTCCAACAGACCAAGTCAATACTTCCAAACTACTTTTACTCATTAATCATTCATTTTGCATGTTCCAGGCTTTAACAAAACAAACCCATCTGACTAACAATGAAAGGTTCCTTATCCCCTTTGGCTTAGTGAGGCAATCTGTGGACTAGCAAACTTGAACATTCTGAGTCCACAAGGCAAAACTCACCAAAGTGAAAATTAGCTCTAACTCATTCCACTAGTCTCTTACTAATTTAGAAATCAGAAAATAGGTCATTATACTGGCTTTTAATAACTACTGTAACGACAAGAACAGATAATTTACGGATTAGTCACTGTATGAGCCTGATGTGATCAAACACTCCAGACTTAGATATTGGTGAATAAATAAGCTATAAGACACTGTTTTATGTATTTCTATAAATGATGAACTACGAATTCAGTAGAGTAGCTATCATATTTGTTAAAATTCTTTTCACAGTCGTGGCTAGCACTTAACATCTGTGCTTACAAAGAAACTCCAATCTACTACCTTCTGGTTTTTCCTTGGCGTCATAAAGGCAAACATGAGCTACCCCACTTGTTCCCAAGGTTTTTCATCCATGGTAACAAAATGCCATAACTCTTGACTTTGTAAACCATAGTACAGGAGGAAAAACTCTTTCCCATATACAGAAGAGAAAACCAGAATAATAAGCAGTTCATCTTCATTATTTTTAGTTGTAAGCTGTTGGTCTAAAAGATTCACTATTTTACTATGTTTCTATCTTTATAACAATATCGAATAGACTAAAGGCAACACAGATAACACTTTAGGAATAATTACATTTATTTCCTACATCTCAGATTCACTGGGGAAAAGGTATTACCTGACGCTGGAAATTGAGTAACCGAAGTGCTTTTAGTTCCACGGTTGCTTTGGTTCGTAAATCTGGTGGCAAAGAGCCAGGCAGATTTTCCAGTTCTTGTATCCTATGAGCTATGCGGGCCTGAAGTCTAAAGGAAACAATAAAATGGGGAAAAGGGAGCAGTGGAAAAACAATTACAATTTAATCTTACATGATAAACAATGACATCAGGTTTAAGGTCAGGACAGAACATATTCCAGATACTGATAGTTGATTTCTGACACCCAACTAGAATTTTTGATGTTAAGCAGAGAAAAGTTACCTTTGCATTAATGCAGACAGGTATAGGTTAACTTAACGATGTGGCTTCCTGCATAACCCCTATCTAACACCAGGGAAAGAAGGTTCACCCTGTATCTAGTGGGGAAGTCAAATATCCTTGCTCGCTCTTAGCAGAGAGAGAAAATGAGAGACAGAAACAATTGACTCGCTTCCTAACTCCCAGCCAGACAGAATGCAGAGCTGAGAGGACAGACTTTTTTCTAACTTCTAGTTCTGTCCTAAGGCAACCGGACCATTTGTCTTCTTTGCCAAGATGCTGATGACGAACAGCCATTAAAGCGGAGAGAGCAAGAACGGTTTTAGGTGCTGATGCCACAGAAATCAGCCAACCCTAAACATTCAGAAAGCGCTCTGCCAGCCACAGCCACTTCCTCCGTGAGCAGAGCTTGCTTGAGAAAAGAAAATACAAATGAGGCTGTTTTTAAAAAATCAGGGCCAGCAGTAAATAGTACTAAAAAACCAAGAGTTTCTAGAAAAGGATGTTGAGGATTCTCGTTTTACACACCATCAAAAATATAACTGCATGTATTTCCGCATAATAAAGGCAGAGTAGAAAATAAAAGACCTCTCACTTTAGCCATTCACTTGGGGTACTATTACTGTTAGATATATAAACTGCTGGTTTTAGAGTTCACCTGAATCCTATTCTGACAAATAATTATATGCCATTTAAGCCTGTTTTTAGAACTACATCTCCTAAATTTGAGGCAAACTGTACTGAACTAGATTTCAACAAAGAAAGAATAATAATAAAATGAGTAATAAGTTAAACTAGGTTAATAATAACAGCACTAAGTGCCTTTAATGCACAATTTTATTTAATTGTCTCTCTCTTACACACACAGACACGCCTCTCTCTATAAGGTTAATGTTATAATGGTCCCATTTTACTGATGAGGAAAACTGAAGACACCTGGAGATACCACAGAGCTAGTAAAGAAGGGGGCCAAGATTGGAACCTCAATTTGCCTGATATCAAAACCACTGCAATGAAACAGTAGATAATTAAAATATACTTTCTGAGAACCTTCCTGGACCTCAACTATAAAAGTTGAAAATTAAGAATTCTGTTAAAAGTTATGCACAGCCATTTAAAAAAAAACAACCAAATCATGTCCTTTGCAGCAACATGGATGCAGCTGGAGGCCATTATCCTAAGCAAATTAATGCAGGAACAGAAAACCAAATACCGCATGTTCTCACTTTTAAGTGGCAGCTAAACATTGGGTATTCATGGACATAAAGATGGCAACAATACACACTGGGGCCTACTAAACGGGGGAGGGAGGGAGGGCAGCAAGGGTTGAAAAACTTTTAGGTACTATGCTCATTAGCTGAATGATGGGATCAATTGCACCCCAAACCTCAGCATCATGCAATACACCCATGTTAAGAAACCTATTCATGCATCCCCTGAATCTAAAATAAAAGTCGAAATTATCTTAAAAAATGAATATTACAGTTTTTTCCAAACATGATGGTGTTGCCAGAGTACAGAGCTGAGAGGACAGACTTTTTTTCTTTCTAACTTCTAGTTCTGTCCTAAGGCAACCAGGCCATTTGTCTTCCTTGCCAAGATGCTGATGATGACAGCCATCATTTTCATTAACATGAAAAAGTAAAACCTCCTGGACCTAAATGTTGTAGAAGATCTAATACTTCATATAGCCAAATATCAAAATGAGTGACTTTTTAAAAAACCTACAGTTGCTTAGTTTGGAAGGAAAATAAAATGTCATCATTTTAAAATTTTAAAACGGTGGTAAGGAAAACTATTTTCAGGGACTTCACTAAAAATAATATCTACGACTGATTCTTATTTTATTTGCTATATACATGTTATTCATTCTAATTTATTAAATGATTTGTCATAATGTGTCAATATTATCACTGCTACTATGCTGTTATTTTTTGTTTATTTGTTTGTTTGTTTGAGATGGAGTCTCACTCTGTCGGCCAGGCTGGAGTGCAGTGGCACTATCTCGGCTCACTGCAATCTCCGCCTCCTGGGTTCAAGTGATTCTCCTGCCTCAGCCTCCCATGTAGCTGGGGCTACAGGCACGTGCCACCATGCCCGGCTACTTTTTGTATTTTTAGTTGAGATGGGGTTTCGCCAGGTTGGCCAGGCTGGTCTCACCTCAGGTGATCCGCAGGCAACAGCCTCCCAAAGTGCTGAGATTACAGACGTGAGCCACCATGCCTGGCCCATGCTGTTGTTTTAACTATGCATACCAACACAAACAACAGCATTTTAAAATAGTTTAATCATTCAAAAGACGGAAAGTTTTGTATTTCATGCACAATAATAAATTCATCATTTTACTCTTTTGGCAAAATTGTTCAAATTCTCCCAACTTTCTTCCACATTCCTTTTACTAGTGATACGCATGAGATTATTACTTTTCGCTATATGAAAGAGACATCTACTTCATTTACTCATTTTCTAAAACATCTACATAGCCCCAAATATCTGGATACAGCAACAGATGTTGCATCTTAACAATTAAGATGTAAAGAAAAAAATCCACTACTGATTTTTTTGAAATATAGAATTTAAAGGGAAAAAATAAAACTGAGACAACTTTGCTTTTTACAGGTTAAGGTCATACCAAAGGAAAGTTAAGTATTATAGTAGCGTGAGATCATGGCCAATGATTTGGTTATTCCAATTCCTTGGTTCTAGATTCCTTGCAGATCTTTCTTATTTGAATATCCTAGAACTCAAACTATCCCTTGGTATTCTGATTTACTCTCTTTGACAAAGTGGGTCAGATGCTAAATTAGAGGAATTCCTACTTAATCTTCCAAACAACCATGGAACTAGGTAAATAAATAAATAATCTAATAAATAATAAATAAACTAAATAAATAATCGTAGGACAACTGGGTTGATAGGGTAGAGATTACATCACACTGAACTGGATGGTGGGAAGTAGGGAAGTGTAGGGAAAATGAGGAGGTGGGGAGTGGGAACCCGCGGTAGATGGGGCACTGTGTGACTAAGGCACTGGAGAGACAGGGTAGGAGCAAGGGGACTGCACTTCTCCCTGAAATGACTAGTTCTCCAAGGAGCCTAGTATTTGTCAGTGAATCTGATTCCCTGGCACAAAAGAATCCCTCTTCCATGGAAAGGAGGCAAGAACTACAAAGTGCAAACTCTAGGAGAAGAGGAAAGGGAGATTCCATAGTAAAATTACATGCATTTGATTCAGCACATGGGGGGTGAGTAGCAAAGGTATAGGAGGGGCTTCTTTAACACAGAAGATTGTATCTTTGTTGTTGTTGTTGTTAATAGAAATCTTCATTTTAAATAATGCTCCTCTCCAGACAATTTCATCTCCCCATCAGTAAGATTCAGCAGGTAGTCCGATAAAGAGATTCAGGATTCTAAACTTCCCGAAACAACAACAAGACGTAATACTGCATAACTGCAGGAGACTCATTTAGTGTCCTCACGAGTACAGAAAATTGATGCAGAATTAGGTCACACAGGTTTTTCATACAGATTGAACAGTAAATCAAGAGGGGTTACTGTTCTGGCAAGAAAAAGACTTCCATTAAAGGCAACAGATATTTGTTCAGGTCCAGAGGAGAAGTTTATGATTCCTGTAGGAGAGTTATTTGAACAGAAAATGACACTGGTACATTTTGTTCCTTCAAGGAACTGAGTGACACTTTAAAAAGAGAGTGTGTGTGACTTTTTGTAACTCTGCAGGTAACGCAGCTATTGGTAATTTTGAGAAGGAATTTTCAGGATTGCAATGGCGACAAAGGCAGGACAAAAAAAAAAATCACAGGTAAGCAGCCTATGTCTGCTTCCTGACACAAGCAGGATATACCGCTCTTTTCATACTAAATTCTGACTTTATTCCGAAGAGGGCTGATGTAATTCAGAGACGTTCTTTCCAAATAAACTCCTTCAAGTGTGAAATACATCTTCCATGCAAACATCTGCGGAATTAGTTTACATGCCAGTGTGATGATTCCTGAGGTACTTTTGACCAGACATCTAATTCTAAATAGAAGAAAGCGAAGTTAGGCACAATGAGAAGCCAACAAAAGTGTGCCAAAAAGAAAAAAAGAAAAAAAAGCAGTCCAGGGAAATATCTCTCTGACACTTACTATGGAAGTAATAAAGTTCCACTACAAGAGAAAGATGGTCAAAAAGAAAGGATCCAATTTAAGTGGGAAAAATGTTTCAACTAGAGAGTTCGTACAAAGCTGTAGCAAAGTGCTCATAAGCAGACATCTATTTATGCTATGAATGAAAAGGAAGGTCAATTTGTCAACGTTCTGCTTTTATGATGAACAAGGAAAAGCAGCCAACTGACTTAAATGTTAAAAAAATTTAAGATTCTGAAAATTTCCTGTCAAATTTCATAGACAAGGTAAATGATATTACAAGACCCAAAGAAATTAACATCTGTTCAAGAATTTGACAGATGATTTTTGCTCAAACTAAGTTTATCAAATTGTAAAAGAGGTTTTTTAGACCTTTCTCTAATCTTTGATCAGATGATAAAGATGCACTGGATCCTAACAGTTACCAATGCTAAAGGCTGGTAAGCCATTCTATCACAAAGGGTCAAAAGAAGAAAAAAAATAGTTTATTTGTTGTCCTTTGCAAGTGCCTAAGGGACCTAATTTAACCCTTTTAAGGGATAAATGTAATCTCTGCAGTTGAACAACTTATCTTCATATAGGCAGAAGACAGTTATTGCTCTGTAACCAAAGAATACAAAACTTGCCCCATAATGCCGTCACTACAAAACTATGCTTCTTCTCCAGGTGGCCATGGGAAAATTCAGGCCAAAGGACCCACAACCTTTCTGGATTCAGGGTTGTCCAGATCAGTCATTTCAAAAGCCACATGGCTTTACAAAGGAATAGGCATTTATAAAGCAATAATAATACTATGAAAAATAGCCATTCTCCACATTTTGCAATGCACATAAGTTAAAAGATACTGACAGCATTTTTTATTGACATAGGAGTGCAGAACAAAATCTTTTTATACGTTGGAAATAGTACTACTTAATACTGTGTACTTCGGAAGACCATCCATTAAGGTAATCTCCAAAAAAGTTCCTAAAATAAACTTATTACAAGAAAGTCCTGCAATGAAAATTCTAGAAAAAATGATCAAGAACATTTAGGAGCTAGCAAAATAAAAAGTTAAAACACACTTGTGCACACACACATACCAGGCTGAAAAAGGCAAAAGTCTAGACATATGTAAAATTTCTAGCTATAGAAAGCATCTCTCTTCTAAGGGTAGTTCACACAGTTTAACAAAGGTACTGGTAATTCAAATGGCAAAAAAATGTTTTAACTAGGGAGCTAGTACAGAGCTTTTTCCTTTACTAGGGTAGGAAAAAAAATATTAGCTCTTAGAAAGTCAGAATTTTAGAGCATTCACATTGTATTTCTCCATTCTATTACTGACTTTTTCCAATACTTTTAGTTTTTTAAAAATTCAACAGCAACGTACAGAATGTACTGCACATTAGTCTACTGCACATGAACAGAGGAATATGCTAGCATTTGACTTGATAACATACAACAATTATTCACCCAGCAGAATCTGCCTATCAGCACTGAAATATCAATTGACAATGAGTATCTAGTTCTCTGGGAATACAAGAAATGTTGGAAATAGCAAGATAAAATATCTTAACATGATTATTAATAGTAATGAGAGTAAAGTTACACTCTTCATTAAAAAAAATAAACACATCTAATGGCAACTAATCCTGATTTCTTTCAGAGTACCTCTCAAAGCTGGTAACAGTATTTTAGTCTAACAACAAATGAGTGATGTGCTTTTCAATAAAGATTAAGGTTATGTTTTAAAAGGGAGCCCAGACATGGTTTACCAACATTCTCTATAATTTTTAAACTCTAATTTTCCTTAAAATTAAGAAGTATTTGGGAAATAATAATAACTATTATTTATTGAATGTTTCAGTATCATTTTATCTTCCCAACACTATGAGAGGTACCTTCTTTTAGCCTAGGAGGAAACTGAGTCACAGAAAAGAGACATAACTTGACCATGGTAAGAAGTTACTAATGACACAGTATGCTTTCTGGCAGACTCCAGAATCCACAATCTTAGCTTTATTTTATCTTGACTTAATACTTGCTGGACTCCCTTTTGGGTTGACATTAACCATTTACATCAGGGGTCTTCTAACTACAGCCTGCAGGCCAAATCCTGCCTCCAGCCTGTTTTTGTAAAGTTTACTGAAAGGCAGCCAGCCCATTATTGTCCACGGCTGTTTTCCTGTTTTCGCACTACAAGGGTAGAGGTGAGTTGTGACAGAGATCATATGGCCCCACAATGCATAAAATATTGACTATCTGGCTCTTTACAGAAAGGGTTTGCCAGCCCCTGATTCTGATAAATGGGCTGAATCAGGTAAAAATTAAGTTTCTGGACTAATAATTTAAATAAGGACCTTGTATAAAGATACTTGCACAGGGTATACCCATAAGGCTGGATCACACCATAGACACACGTGAATTAAAACAAAGTTTATACAAAGTTACCAAAGTATGCTTGAGTAGAAATATACAATTAACATGAAAATCAGGCCAGCACAACACACGCAACATCCCACCACCTCAGTCATTATTCAACGACACAAGTACAAACAATGACAATGTATTCCATAATCGAAGTGTGAAATGATCACTTTCTTGGGTCCATAGGAAGTCCCCGTCAGCTTCTGATCTTCAAAACCCCAGTGCCCACCTCGGCACCTGGCAGGCCACAGGGATGGATAAGTTTTCTGACTGAATGGGTGAAAATCAGTTTGGCCAACCAACGGGCAGGCACCTCACCCCCCTAGGCTTGGTGGCACTTGCTAGAACACACAGCAGGTGAGCCCCTTTCTGGTGGGGTGCATTACCTGTATTCCCGCTCCTGCAGAATTTCCACGGGGTCCAGGCCTTGCGGTTTCTGGATGGGGCTGATACGGCTCTGCTTCTGCTGCAGCTGAAGGATGGGCGAGGGCTGCCCCGGGGCCGGCTGCGGCACCGAGGGCCCGGGCACTGCGGCCGCGGGCGGCTGCG
>NW_016803417.1:3262279-3274567 GCF_001698545.2 Rhinopithecus bieti
TTCTGCGGGGTGCTCGGGCCGCTCACCTCTGGCCCCGGGCCTGCGGGACAAGAGCGACATGGGCAGCTCGGGCGTGGGACGGCGCCCCGCGGGCCACACCCGGCCTGCCCGCCGCCCCCCGGGGCCCAGTGCTGGGGACCATTAAGTGTCTTAAACACCTAAGGGAAGAGAAGAAAAAAAAAAAAAAAGGAGGGCAAGGAGGAAGAGGAGGAGGGAGGGAGAGGAGGGCAAGGCAGGGAACGGGGTAAGAGGAAAAGAAAACGGAGAAGGAAAAGACACAGAAAGAAAAAAGAATCTGGCATCTATCCCCATAGGGAAATGGCATTCACTAACGAACATGGGTTCAAATGATCCGAAAATGACTGCAACTTAATACAATTAGGGAAACTACCGCCAGCTTTTAATGTAACTCTACAGTGGGTTGCTTGCTTTCCCTTCTCTTTCTTTCTTTCTCTTTCTTTTTTTAATTACAGGTGCATGCAGAGTTCAAAAAAGAAAAGGAGTCACGCAACAATCAGATGCAATTTCGGTATAGTCCTAAAATCACATCTTGCAAATTGCACCTCAAGCCCTTTTAGGACAGACCTCTATCCCAGTCTGGAATAGCCCTGCTGTTAGAACCCATGCTTTACAAACAGAGCAACGAGTTTATCAGTCTTCTGATGTGAACGACAAGCAGCACACACTTTTTCTTTTAAGGCCTATAAAGCATATTTCAGGTTTAATCAGTGAATTTTGGGAACTTAAATTTTTTCTTACTACATATTAGAAAACATTTCTTAAAACATTCATTTTAGCCAAAAAAAAAAATCTGCTCATTCCACCTAATAAAATTAGCAAATATTAGGATTCAAGGGATCATTATCCCATGTTATCAGAATAAAATAATATGTAATCTGCAAGCTTGTCAAAGTGCATTGAATAAATTAATTTAAAATAATTTTCCACATTGAACTTCAGGAGTTTAAGTTAATTATTAGGTACAGACTTAAATTTTTAAATGTTCCACTTCTCCTCCTAGATGAATTTTTAGTTGCCTTAAAATTATAAATAATTTTAGTGATGATACCAGATGAGTTAGTAAATTTTTTTAAAAGAATCTCAGTAAGCAGATGTTAAAGTCCAGAGCATTCTTCCAATTTTTTCTATATCCTTTCTAAGAAAAAATAGCTATTAAATGGTAACAAAAATAATAGTCTGTATACTTCAGAGCGATTTAATAATTAACCATACAACGACATATATTATGAAAAATTGAACACATTTATTCAATTTCCAACAATCACCAATTAGAAATGGGCTTAAATGACAATACAAAGAAAGTTATAAGCAAACATTTTGACAGGGGGAATGTGAAGAATTAGAAGAAATTGCTTAGGAAACTACAGTGTGTGTCTGTGTTCGTGTCGTGTGTGTGTGTGTGTGTGTGTGTGTGTGTGTGTGTGTGTGTGATGTTACTGTTCTTTTCCCCTCTTTCTAAAATTAGGTAAAACATTTCCAAAAGATACGGAGCTAGGTAAGATTTCTTCATGAGGTAATTTCCAGCAGTGGTTCTAGGGGTTGATGAAAAAATCTTAGGTGGAAAATACACTTCATTTTATTTTTAATTTTAGGTATTGTACCTCCATAATTAAGAAGTTTTTTCATCTAAGTACTTTTTTTCATGTATAAAAGGTCTTTTATGTAATGCATACCTTCTTAGAGTTCCTTTC
Source organism: Rhinopithecus bieti (assembly GCF_001698545.2). Classification (NCBI taxonomy): domain Eukaryota; kingdom Metazoa; phylum Chordata; class Mammalia; order Primates; family Cercopithecidae; genus Rhinopithecus; species Rhinopithecus bieti. Next base: position 3,263,992 of record NW_016803417.1, read on the forward strand.
ATCCATATATAAGAAACCAATTTCTAAATATTAAGTCTCAGGGTTACTATGCATTGGAATAAATTATTGGGGAAGTTTTAGAATATTTTCCCTGGAGATCTTTAAAACAGGGCACATTTTCATTTGGGTTGCTCTAGATGTGATCCAGTCAAGTAAGAAGAGATACATATTTCTAACATTTATTTTAATTCCCTACGATTCTATGACTCTCCTTAAGAAGCTCAAGAAGCTGGTAGAATTTAACATATTTGAAGACTTGGTATAAGCATGCTAAATCAGGAATTTAATACATTTAGGTCCTCTAAAAGCAACTACCTTTGGGTCTTACTGATAATATCCGAAGAATTACTTTAAATTTAATTCTCAAAGTGTTTTTCTTCCCAGTTCAAATAATTCATCAACAAAAACCATAACACTGCAATCGTGTTATAATTTCACTTGTACTGGCACTCTCCTCTTTAGCATTATTGTCTAGAAATACCCATGCAGAAGACTATGAAGACTCCCTGAGATATAGTCACGTCATTATTTTTAAAACTACATTTAATCAAAGAAAGGTACCCAAAGCTTATCTGTCTTCTCTGGTCCAGAATCTAGTCTGTGACTCCAAACTAGACCTGAAACATGCATGGACAGCCTTCTTCAGTCACTAAATAGAAAGACATTCTAATTTTGTTGATTCACCCGTAACACTGAGAGACACAGAGAGATTCAAACATCTAGTTATATATTCCAGTCTCCAATTTAAAAGTACTGCAACTTGCTGTGCACTAAACAGGTACACTTAAACACCCTGTATCTTTCCAGAAAAAATGCTCTTTCACCTCAGCTGTATCACCTGCTGGTTGTGTGAGCCTGAGCAAGTTACTCAACCAATCTGTGGCTCAGTGTGCTCATCTATAGAATGCGGATAGTAACAATAGCCACCTCATAGGGCGGTGGTAAACATCCAATGAGCTAACAGTGTCTACATGCTCAGCCCTCAATCCTCAGCTCTTGTCATTTTATTGCCACCAAGGATAGGGAGGTAAAGAAGCCTACCTGACTCAGCTTTATAGAAAAACCACATGGCAAAAGAAAGGTCTTTCAGGAAATTCCATACCATATTGGGAGTGCTCTTTTTCTAAAGCAATTTCAAAGTGTTTCAACAGTTAAATACAACTCCTCAGCACAGATATTCAGATGAGTCCGCCTGCCATGTGCTCCCTGGAGTCTGCTACCAGAGCGACTTAGAGCAAACTCCACTTCCTAGCTAAACACCACAAGTTCATTTACCGTGTGGGTCTATTTTCTCCTCCCTCTGACAGACTGTATAAAAATGACTACTTACAGAGGCTGGGGAACTAACACAGCTTGCAGCAATTAGCCTTGCCCAAGTCTAACTACCTATTCATTAGGTTTTACGCCTGTCTGTCCCTCAGGCGGCTTACGGGTTCGTTTGCCTGGCTGGCTTTGCTCTCTATCCACAGAAATTACCTCCTCTACACCAGACCCTGGTGGTCTGCTACTTGACAAGACTTTTCCCTGGTATCTTCAAATGGAAGACAAATCACATTCTTTAGTTTATCTCTTGCTCCCTTTCCAACATAAACAATTTAGGTTTCATTGTCAGAAGTACAAAATGCCATCTGCTTTCCCTTCAGTCCTCACTTTAGGAGTCAAAGTAGAAACAAAGTAGAAACTCTGGCCCTCCAGAAGGGAGTCCCGGTGCAGCTAAGCAGGGAGGGAGACAGTCTTTACTGAATGCATCCCTATACCTGATTTGAAGCAATAGGGCAACAAATGTATTAAAATACCCAAGTCTCACAGGCACAGAACTTCTAAGCATTCAGAGCTCCCACTTAGTTTCCAGCATACAGGACATTCATGCAAATAAAAGATCTATGCACTCAATAGGAATTTAAGTGGTTTCCACAGGTTGGAAAAAACAAATGCAATAAAACATATTTAAATTGAGCATATAAAATTTCAGATATCAAAACAAAACACTTTATTTTCTACCATAAGGTCTCTCCCTCACCCCTCAAAACACCAAACTTTTCAGTTCCCATTTTCTTTCTGCTTGAATCTCTGAAAGGAAAAGTGAATCAAAAGAAAAAGAAAAATGATGGGTTAGATTTGAGTGGTGCCCACAGCAGGCAAGGGCACATTCCATCATAAGAGTGGCTGACATTTTGTAGGAGAAACCACTGCAGAGTTATGTGTTCCATGTGCAATGCCTCAACTCCAACCATAATTCTTTGGTGTTGGCTGGATGATGTCACTTTTGGTGAATTATAACTTTGGAGTAGATTTGAGGCAGACCACCCCAGCCAAAAAGATTCTCTTCCCACATGAATAACACTAGGAAATGGAACAGAAGCAAAATGGGAACACAACTACCTCTACATAAGTGAATAACATCCTGAAATATTAGCAGGGGTGTTTAAAAGTAATTATTTTATAAAAAAGGAGATAAACAATAAATAGACTAATATTAACTTTAAAAAGAAAGTCATGCCTTATTTTTACTTTTCTAAAAGCCAATCTAAAAAAACAATTATTTTTTTGCAAGTAAGGTTATCTATTTCCCTAATGAAACCTGTGATGTGGGGACAAGTTCAGCAATGCTGTCAAATGGAAGTGCCCTCTCAGTGACAGAATGGGCTCATTCTATTTGAAGGAGATATCTTCTTTCCTCCTTCATTCATGTCTCCTTTCCACTCTTCCATAAAACCCTACCTGCCCAAATATTGTCATTTCTAACGAAGCCCTGACTGTTGACAATTTAAAAAGACATGAGCAGTGAGTAATAAAATGAATTCCCTTTAATGACAGGCACCTGATGATGACGGAAGACGTAGGTACTGGAGCCAGGTTAAAAAAAAAAAAAAAAAAAATAAGGAATAGAGCCCTCTCTTCTGAAAATGATCCAGAAAATGAACTCAGGATTGGGTTTATTAGGACATGAAGCATTTATTGTGTATAAGTATCCAGATAAATGGAACTTCATCTTTTAAATTTTACTACTTTGTTCAGTCATATTATTTTAACCTTGGATTAAAAAGGTTTCTCAAACAAATCATTCTGCTTGCTATATTCTTTTTTGAGACAGAGTCTTGCTCTGTTGCCCAGGCTGGAATGCAGTGGCAAGATCTCGGCTCACTGCAAGTTCCACCTCCCAGGTTCACACCATTCTCCTGCCTCAGCCTCCCAAGTAGCTGGGACTGTAGGTATCCGCCACCACGCCTGGCTAATTTTTTTGTATTTTTGGTAGAGATGGGGTTTCACCGTGTTAGCCAGGATGGTCTCGATCTCCTGACCTCGTGATCTGCCTGCCTCAGCCTCCCAAAGTGCTGGGATTACAGGCTTAAGCCACTGTGCCCGGCCCGCTTCCTACATTCTTAAATGATATCTTGGAATCTTTTACTACTGAGTCTAGATCATTCTTTAAAATATCAATGCTTGAGCCAGTAAGATTACTAATTTTGTTGATACTGTGTCCCAGAGTAAGAGGAAAAAGGCTCACAGGCTCGAAGTAAGGTGTGCAGATACTGTCTCTTTACACACGGAAGTAAAATGCTTGCATCTTGGTACCCAGACTTTGTGATAGGTTTTTTCCCTTGTCATGAGCCTTTTTGCCATGAAGCAGCCAATATGGGAAAGTGGTTAAGAATATTAGTTCTCAAGTCAAATTGCTGGGGTCTGAATCCTGACTCTCCATATTAGTTGTGTGACACATGCAAAGGACTTATCACTGAGAATGGCACGAGTAGGCTAGCAGGCACTCAGTGAGGATAAGCCACACACATACATATACATATGTGTTTTTTTCTTCTATCTGGCTGCATTCTCAAGAGCTGGAGTTTCGCAGTTTTAAAACCTCTAAATACTTTTAGGGTTCAAGCTGTCCTTTTCTGCAGTTTCCTGTATAACTTTTTCAGTTCCCAAAGCTCAGTCCTCTATGATCCTCTACCTACCAAATGCCTCCATGGTAGCCACACAGAAATCTGGAGATGAAATATTTTCTTGCCCTTTTAAAACCCATTGCCATGGTATGAAAGTTTATGGTCCCCTCAAAATTCATATGTCAAAATCCTAATTCCCAGGGAGATGATATCAGAAGGTGAGGCCTTTGGGAGGTGAGTACTTGATGAGGGTAGAGTCCTCATAACTGGGATTCGTGCCCTTATAAAAGAAGCTCCAGAGAGCTGCCTTGTCTCTTCTGCCATGTGAGGACACAGTGAGAAGGAAGCCATCTATAAATCGGGAAGCAGGCCCTCACCAGACACTGAATCTGCTGGTGTTTTGAAGTTGGAATTCCCAGCATTCAGAACTGTAAGAAATAAATTCGCTGTTTATAAGCCACCCAGTTGATGACCTTTCATTACAGCAGCTCAGACTTACTAAGACATCCATTCTTAAAGCTATACCAATTAATAAGATGAGTATATCTCTTAGGTAGGCCTACTCTTGGAGCTGCCTCTGCCAGAAAATAAACATATACAAACTCAATAGGCAGAATATTAATAAAAAAATACTAAACTGAACTCTCTCCCATGGTATAAGGCCCAAAACCCAGGAAGAGTACCAACATCCCAAATTAATTATTTGCAACAACCTGCGTGTCAGAACGTGCCTAAATGAATGGAAACCACTCAGAGGAAATGGTATTAATGTCAAGGAAGTACCTCATTCCCTAGAATCCAAAGCTTTCATTAGAATAGACCCATAAACTCTCTGTTTTTCCAGTTCTTTAACAAAACGCTTCCTAGAGAGAAAACAACCTTCATGGAAGATTACTCCACAGTCCACAGTCCCCTGCACCTCTGAAGTCTATCAATGGGATCAAGACAGAGGACCAAGAGGCCATGCAAAGGATTATATCATTTCTACCCATTGTATAATGTCATAGCTTCAGATTTCATCCCAAAGTATATAAGAAATAGGCCATGTTGAATCTGTTAGTCTATTATGAACAAATGCTATTGATGTTTCTATCATGCAGTGCCTCTTACAGTAATGACTATGATAATAATTTAAAAAATAATCCCATGTGGGAAATCAACTCTATACGCTCATGCTAAAAATGGCTTTTTCTGAGAAATTGGTAAGAACTTCCTTCCAAATGGCGAGACTTAGATACAGGACTTTGTCTCCTTTTGGCTCTGATTGTCAAGAAACTCAAGTCATCTTTGAAGCAAATATAGCAACTATGAGAGCTTTTGCAGCCCTACTTGCTTACCTCCATTTCTTACTTTTTTTTCTATTTTCCCTTATTTCTGATCTTTCTACTCATAATTATTTTACAACAGGCATGCTTCTTGTAAGCCTCTCCAGATGTTCTTCATAACAAAAAGGGATAGAAATAAACAAATCAACAAATTATAAAATGGCTCTAGTGGGACTGATTTGAGCAGTGAGTTTTGGGGATGAAATGCACTAAGTCCAGAGGTTCTTAACCCTGGGTGTGTGGACGCGCTTCCAAGAAACCTTGAACCTCTTGAAAGAGAATGCAAAATCACGGGTGCTTTTTCCCCGGGTCTCCAGCTTGCACAAGCACCTCTTAAGGTTAAGAAACACTGCCCTAGGTCTCAACAGCAGAGGAAGACCAAGAATCTTGGCCGTCTGAGTGGAGCAAGGATAGAGAGCCAGTGGGGTATAAAAAAAGGCTATGTCAGCCCTGGGCTTGTACCAACCCAGTGTTTTGGTGTGTGAGCAGTCTTTCTTATCCAAGTTGGACCATGGCATTATTCATTTGGTTGCGTATTAACCTACCAGATGGTCTGTTGTAGTTAACAAGGGCCGGCTGCTGTTGTTGCTGCGTCTGTGGTTGCGGTGGCTGCTGCTGCGGCTGCTGTTGCTGCTGCTGCTGCTGCGGCTGCTGTTGCTGCTGCTGTTGTTGCTGCATGCCAGGCAACGTCCTTTTCCCCTGGACTGCAAGCTGCAGCGTTTCAGGGAGGGGCTGGCCCCGGGCCAGCATTTTATAAGCTAAAATCTGAGCTCGAAGCTGATGCAGCTGGACGGGACTGAAAGGTGAGGGACCTCTGTTGGGCTGGCTCATGGCCTGCGGATCACTTGGGATGAGGGCCCCTGGCTGGCTTGGTGGCATCTGAGGTGGAGTTGGGCCTCCTCCAGACATAGGGCTGGAGACGTGCTCTGGGGCTCCTAATGGAGATGGGTGCGGTGACATATAACCTAAAATAAAGCACAAAAGAAAATCACAGGCTGCCCTTGACAACCCTGAAAGAGAGATATCCCTGAATATTCTAATAATTGTCTGCAGCAACTGTGTGATAGAAATTTAAATGACATATCATTTATTAATTATATGTAGTTTAAGATTTTAATATATTAATATGTGCTTTACATATATGTAAAATTTAAAATTTTCTGGTAGCCACTTTAAAAATGTTAAAAAAAAAAAGCAGGTGAAGTTAATTTAAATGTATTTTATTTAAACCAACATATCCAAAACATCATTTTAAAACATAAAAATTGTTGGTGAGATATTCAACCTTCTTTTTTGTCACACTAAGACTTTGAAATCTGCTAAATATTTTACACTTAAAGCACATCTCAATTCGAACCAACCACACTTCAAGTGATCAATAGCCACATCAATAGTCCCAGAAGGTAAACCGTTAGTGGTTGTTGTTCACCTAAAGGAAAGGCACCAAGGGACAGTACTGAATGGTAAAAGTAGTTCCAACTGCGAGAACAAAACCTGATGGCACCTGATATATCTCAATGGGGAACAAAGAATGTCTCAGGTGGAGAGCAAACACTTGGTTTATTGTTATGCATGCTATGAATAACTTGCAATTATTGAGTGCCTACATGTTGTGGGTACTATGCAAGGAGTTGTCTTGCACTCAACTATCACAGTTGGGTTCTCCCTAGTAGCAGAGCCTTATTTAAGGATTGAGTACCAGCAATTTACTGGGAAGGTGCGTGGACACTAATAGGGGTATGAAAAGGTAATATAAGGAAGGGAAGGCAGCCAATAAGGGGGGGCATTATCAAGCCATCTGCCGCAGTGGGTATCTGAAGATTAATTCAGTGCAGAAACTTTGGAATATATGGTAAATAACTTGCCTCCAAATTATTCCAGGAAAGGGGTAAAGAAGCCGGGGTATTTACACTCCTGCAATCAGCAGCCACTGGTTAAGTCACTGGTTATGACTAATGCTCTAAAGATTATTGTTCTCCAGGGACTTTGCCATATGTGGGAAAGGTAGATGGAAGTGAACCAAGACACTGATTCTGGGCACAGGAAATCAGGCTGGTGGAGGTATAGAAATGGTAACGGGAATCAAGAAGATATGGGTAGAACATACATTATTTCTTCAACACTTACAACAACCCTAAAAGATATATACTGTTACCACATTTTTTAAAATGAGGAAAATGAGGCTCAGAGAGCAAACCAGTTACCCAAAGTCACACAATTAACTCTTGACAGCTTCAAGATTTAAACCAAGGTATGCCCTTTCCATGATCTCATATAAATTTGGTTATATGAAAATAAGTCAGGGACTTGAAAGTTTCAAAAACCTTCTAGAACCACTTGTGATATAACATAAAAATGAGAATAAACAGTTTGGTTTCTAAGAGATCTAAATGGGAAATTTAAGAACACTTTTCTGGGGAAGAAAAATCAAAATGCACAAAAAAACCTCAAGGGACTTATTTCAGGAGATGATCTGCATAGCTTGGCCATAGAATTCCTAGAAAAGCATGACTGAACATTGTTGGAGAGAGATCCAAGATGAAGGAGAGAACAAAGTGGCCTAAAGCAATCCAAAAGGTGTCCTTGAGCTGAAACAAAGTGCGAATTAATCAAGTCAAAGGTGTCCCAGAACACAGCATTACATACATAGATGGATGAAAAGTCTCTTCCCTTTAATAAATGTAATCGTGTCACAGTTCTCACAAAGGTCATCACATAAGTGTTTATTAAATTCCTGCTGCATGCTCAAATCTAAGAAAAGTTTGAACTGAAAGAGCTCTGTGCATCTGCAGAATCACAGAGGCCCGAGAATATATGACTGCCACCAACTGGGGATTCACCCTCATAATTCACAAGACCAAAGAAAATAAAAGATTCAGTTACTTTTATCTCCAACTGTCATTTGGAGAGGGAGGCAAATTTAGCATGATCCCCTAAACCAAAAATGGGTTTTACTCCACCAATTGATGAGAAGTAGAACTCTATTCAGGGAAATCCTGCCCTAAAGGTAAATAGAAGAATTGCTAAATTTCACTCCACAAATCCCTACTCCGTGAGGAACCACAAACACCATGCAGTTTAGGGTTTGAGTTGGTTATATAAAATAGCCAAGAAAATTCCCTTGAAAGCCTGCAAGACTAGCAGAAATTTAAATCCCAACATGTCATTGTTATAACAATAAACACTTAGAGAATATCAATAACAGACACTTAACTTCAGCATTAACATGCTTCTTTAAGAAGGCTTACATGAACCTCTTAATTGTAATGCTAGTACAAACTGGTAGTCTATTCATTATGATGTCTTTCTGGCCAGCCCTGAGTTTACCACAGGAGGAAAATGTTCCTACCAAACCTGCTAACATTTTCACAGTAGAAGAGATATGACCAGGGCTTAAAATTAGTCATACGTTTCCTGATTTCTGGTCTTTCCTATTTCCTAGGGTCATCAATTAGAATCTCACTCATGGCAAATCATAAGATGCCTAATACAATGAACCAAAATATTAGGCAATCTAGTCTAAATTCATGTGTAACACTATGTCTTACATCACTCTTTGAAACTATGAACAAGACAACATTATGAAAGTGAGACAGTTACATTAAGCATAACAATTTAAACTCTGAAAAAACCTGGTCACTGGAAAATCAATACAAAAAAACTTACCTCAAATTTGATCAAAAAAATTGAGAGTGAAATAAAAATCATTTTTGAGTTAGTCAGTACAACAAAATTTCACCTCAAATTTGATCAGAAGAAAACGGAAGTGAGAATTATTTCCCAGAATTTGTAGGGGATGTGAAGAGAATCATTCTGTCACAGTATGTTATTAAAATAGAGATTTTATTTCTACATGAATAGCATCCCATAAAACTTGAAGAAAAACAGAATCTAAGTGATACAACAACATCACATATTTTGGTAATTATCTTTAGTTGAGAAAACAGAGTGGGGAAATTGCCTGAGAGTGAATATACATTTGTCGGTAGGATGACAGTGTTGATGCAGATTCTGCTCTTTTTGGAATCTTGTATGATTTGCTCGTTCGAAAGTGGTCAAAAGTGGCAGTTTTCTTTCCCTAGTTTTCAAGGGCTATTATCTCCCCAGTTTCACCTTGCCTCAGAGAGATGCAATAACCTTTCTCCTATTAATGATCTGGAACTTCTAAGTGCCAATATTAGATGAATTTTCTCTACACACATGCACACACACAAAAAAAAACTTAAATATATACCTGCCTTTGAAGGGTTTCTATCCAATGGACTAAAAATAAACAGTGTTATCGTTGAGACCATAAGGTACACAATTCGGTATTTATTGAAGGAAATGGCTTTGCTTCTTGACCAACACCCTAAAATAACCTAATAGGTTGCTAGGTAGTTAAAGCTCGCAGCCTTCCAATCAATACCACATCTCTTCTGTTCCTGTGTTTTTATATTAATAAATGGCTTTTCACAATGAGTTTTTTAAAGACACGTGCTATTACCAAGTCTAAATTCTTTTTAGATCATTATATAAAATAGGACTGCATTATACTAATACTGCTTTATTCAAAAATATACCCTAAAATAACTCATTCCTCAGCCTACAATGCACTTTACTATTTTAGAGAATATTACATGTTAATTCTGATTCCCTCTAATGCAGACCTTTGCATTTAAAGTTATTATACTTCATTGAAATCACATAAAAGTTGAGATCATTTTCAACTGTTGACTCTTTAACACACAGACTTCCACACCTAATTGAACAAAATTTACTAATATCTATATAGCCATGTGCTAGATATCATGTAAAGTGTTGTGGATTCCAAGATAAATAAGACATCATTTTTATGTTGAAGAGAGGAGCCAAGTGATCACAGAAATAAAAGTAAAAATGCTCTCAATTACGATTTGTGCATTTGAAGTGGTTTTAGTTTTCAGGTTTTCCTAGGACTCCACTATTAGAGTTACTGCAATGACTGGAGCAGAAAAAGTAAGCACCTGGCTTCAAGAATCACTAAATATTACTCATCTATACCTCCCAGGTATTAAAAATAAAGGTTTAAGTCCAGGCATGGGGGCTCATGTTTGTAATCCCAGCCCTTTGGGAGGCTGAGGAGGGTGGATCACCTGAGGTCAGGAATTCAAGACCAGCCTGGGCAACATGGTGAAACCCTGTATCTATTAAAAATACAAAAATTAGCTGGGTGTGGTGGCACACGCCTGTAGTCCCAGCTACTCAGGAGGCTGAGGCAGAAGAATCGCTTGAACCTGGGAGGCAGAGGTTGCAGTGAGCTAAGATCACACCGCTGCACTCCAGCCTGGGCAACAGAGGGAGACTGTGCCTAAAAGTAAAATAAAAATGAGGCCGGGCGCGGTG
>NW_016803417.1:3274788-3296793 GCF_001698545.2 Rhinopithecus bieti
TATTTATATATATGTATGTATGTGTGTGTGTGTATATATATATATATATATGTTTATATTAGCTCCATGAATATACTTGACCCCTTCAAATTTAAATGATAAGCCTGGAAATACTGTCTTACTTCACTCATAACAGTGAATACGTCAAATTTTTTCTTCTTGTACTGCAAAAAGTCCCAGAGCTTTAGGCTGCTCTTCTGACATAGTCAAGATTCTATAAGTTATCTGCAACAATTATGCCTGCCTGCCACTAAAATTCAGGTAAGAGTCTGGGATGTTCAAAAGCCTGTTCAAATATTAGTGGGGAGGCACTCCTATGCCTCCACGACTTGACTATTTATATTTCAAAAAGAAAACAACTGTGCTTAGACTTCTCTAAATCCTCACAGCCAAAAGTCTTCCCTCGGGTAGATGGATATCTGATCATGGATGGAGGAAACACACACATTAATTACACAAGATTATATATAGCAACACATAAACCATAAACCTTGAATTAGAATATCTACATATTAATGTCAATTAGTGCTAGATTAACTCATGCCCGTCACATGTTGAAATGACCACATAATGACTCTGAAATCAGGCTACATTGTATTAAAAGGCTTTGAGGTACCTGAATAGTTTTCAACAGTGAGGAAAAGAAAGAGGACTTGTTATATATGAAGAAGAAAAGAAATATGCCCTATTTCTTTTAGCCATTGTTGTGAGTTGAATTGAATTGTGTTCCCCTTCCTCCAAAGTTCTAACCCCTAGTACCTGGGAATGTGCCTTACTTTGAAAGAGTATTTTGTTTTTTGTTTTTTGTTTTTTTTTTTTTTTGAGACAGAGTCTTGCTCTGTCACCAGGCTGGAGTGCAATGGTGCAATATCGGCTCACTGCAACCTCTGCCCCCGGGTTCAAGCGATTCTCGTGCCTCAGCCTCCCAAGTAGCTGAGACTACAGGCACGCGCCACCACGCCCAGCTAATTTTTGTATGTTTAGTAGAGACGGGGTTTCACCATGTTGACCAGGATGGTCTCAATCTCTTGATCTCGTGATGTGCCCACCTCAACCTCCTAAAGCGCTGGGATTACAGGCTTGAGCCACCAAGCCCGGCCTGAAACAGTATTTTTGTAGCTGTAATCACGTTAAGATGAGGCCATACTGCATTAGGGAAGGCCCTAATCCAATGAATAGTCCCCATAAAAAGAAGAAAATCTGGGTCGGGCACGGTGGCTCACACCTATAATCCCAGCACTTTGGGAGGCCGAGGCAGGCGGATGAAGAGGTCAGGAGATCGAGACCATCCTGGCTAACACGGTGAAACCCCGTCTCTACTAAAAAAAATATAAAAAATTAGCCAAGCGTGGTGGCGGGCACCTGTAGTCCCAGCTACACGGGAGGCTGAGGCAGGAGAAGCCGGGCGTGGTGGCGGGCGCCAGTAGTCCCAGCTACACGGGAGGCTGAGGCAGGAGAATGATGTGAACCCGGGAGGCGGAGCTTGCAGTGAGCAGAGATGTGCCACTGTACTCCAGCCTGGGTGACAGAGCAAGACTCCGGCTCAAAAAAAAAAAGAAGAAAATCTGAACACAGACAGACACACAGGAAAAAAATCATGTGGATACTAAGGCAGAGATTGCAGTGATGCATCTGCAAGTCCAGGAATGCCAAGGATTGTTGGCAACCACCAGAAACCAGGAAGAAGCAAGGAAGGATTCTTCTCCAAAGCCTTCAGAGAGAGCATGGCCCTGCTGATGCTTTGATTTCAGACTTAGCCTCCAGAATTATATAAGAGGATACATTTCTGTTTGTGGTAATTTGCTATGACAGGCCTAGCCACCCACCAGAAATGACACGTAATTTCACTTCCAGATAAAGCTGTCTTATAGACAATGGATAAGCATGCAATTTAAGGGACACAGGTGGTTCACCTTACCTTCACATCTACACTGTTGCTGGGAAGCAGGCCTAGATTCTCTTTCTGGCCCTCTCACTGACTGGACATGTAAACTTGGCAAAACAAAGTAAATTGTCCAGCTTTATCTTCTCCAACTATAAAACTAGGATAACATAATTTACCCTAAAAGATTACGATAGGCCGGGCGCGGTGGCTCAAGCCTGTAATCCCAGCACTTTGGGAGGCCGAGACGGGCGGATCACGAGGTCAGGAGATCGAGACCATCCTGGCTAACACGGTGAAACCCCGTCTCTACTAAAAAAATACAAAAAATTAGCCGGGTGAGATGGCGGGCGCCTGTAGTCCCAGCTACTCGGGAGGCTGAGGCGAGAGAATGGCGTAAACCCAGGAGGCGGAGCTTGCAGTGAGCTGAGATCCGGCCACTGCACTCCAGCCTGGGCAACAGAGCGAGACTCCATCTCAAAAAAAAAAAAAAAAAAAAAGATTACGATAAAGATTCTGGATAAAGTACATACAGCACTTTGCAGACTGCTTGCACACATGATGGCCAGCAAAATTACTAGGACTTCAGAAATAAAATTTCCCATACAAGTCATCAGATTGTATTGGTGAGGACGGAGGTAGATTTCTATAAGGAAAAGAAACCTGCTGGATTTGATCTTCCTTAGACACACTGTTTGGAAGTCATAATTAAAACATCCAACAGGAAAGACTGAAAGACTATGCTGGGGAACCAGTATCCGGTGTGTAGCTGACACAAACCTTGGCTGTGTTGATCCATTGGACTCTGGGGAGGGCCCATGCCTGGGTGAGGTGGTCGCATACCAGTGCCCTTCATGGATCCACAATGGATGTCTTCTACAATCCCCTTGTCATGTATCCCATCGATGGGCTGAAACATTTAAAGGACATCAGTTAGACACCTCTATAAGGGAAAACATTTCTATTTGGAGTTTTCAGACCCCTCCCTAAGTTCTTCAAAAGTGTGGCACAATCATTTACTACCCGTTCTAGAGTTAAAAAAAGGAGACTAGACCAAAAGGATCAGCAACCTATCTGTAAGTCAAATATTAAGTCTTTAAACAGTAGATTTTTTTTTTCTTTTCTTTTTTGTAATATCGAAACGGGCGATGAAAATGAAGCCCTGGTCACAAGGTAGACAAATATAGGCTATTTTTCCATACCCTGGTAAGTAATCTTGAAACCTGTTATATGTTGAAGTTAGTCTGAAGTCTGAAGGAAGGCTGTTGGACACATCTGTGATGATCCAGTTTTTGGTAATTTTTCTTCATTGGAAGGAAAGGAACGATGGAAAGTTTAAAAGTTGAAACCACAGGGTTCCATGGCAGTTGGAAAGAGAGGAACAGACAGGATAGAGCTGTGAACGGGGGTGAATACTGAAAGGGAAAGAGTGTGCAACAGATAAAGCTATACTACAGAGGGAAGAGGAATGGAAAAGGTTAAAGGCACGGTTTGGAAATAAATAATGAACACAGGGGCTGGATCCAAAACTTGAGGCATAATATGTGACAGACATGCAATAAACAGCTATTGAATCGACATTAATCCAACCCAGAATTGGGCAATGGAGCATGTGTTTGAAAAAGGAAAAGTCTATTCCTCCCCAAACTGTAATAGCAATTTTCAAAACAGCCTGAAAGAAATATTTCCAGGAGTTTATAGAAACCAAATGACTTCAAGCAAGAAAGTATGAGTGTTTGCAGTTTTAGAGAAAAGAAAGTTAATTTCTGCAGAGTCAAAAGTATGCACTTGAAAAGAAGAAAAATGTATCATAAAGAGGATGTTCAGAAGAAAAATGGGAAGAATCTGGTATAAAGAGTGTCACTGAGTCTGTTAAATAGTAATAATAGAGAGGAAATCAAAGCAACACAGCAGATGTATTTAGGCCACTTGTTTATTTATTTCCAGTAATGTTGAAAAGCAAAAAGCTGAAGCCTCAGAGGGAGAAGGAAGAATAAGAGAAGAAATAAAGCTGCCTATAAAAAGAACAGAAAAAAGTGAAGGCATCTGGTCAGCAGGTGTGAGCTCTAAACCCGCACCCAGGTCCTCACGCAGGGAACTATCTGAGAGGCTGGGGCTAAGGAGAAGCCGGATGGCAAAAAATGCAAAACTCACAGAATGCGAGCAAAGCAAAACTAAAAAAGGGAGTATTTAAGAGGGTAGAGAGAATATGAGAACGTGTAATAAAAATGCTAGGACATAAAATGAAGGGATCAAAAGACATAACAATAAAAACGATCCAGGAGAGGCCGGGCGCGGTGGCTCACGCCTGTTATCCCAGCACTTTGGGAGGCCAAGGCCGGCGGATCACGAGATCAGGAGATCGAGACCATCTGGGCTAATATGGTGAAACCCCATTTCTACCAAAAATACAAAAAAGTAGCCAGGCGCTGTGGCGGGCACCTGTAATCCCAGCTCCTCCGGAGGCTGAGGCAGGAGAATGGCGTGAACCCGGGAGGCGGAGCGTGCAGTGAGCTGAGATCGCTCCGCTGCACTCCAGCCTGGGAGACAGAGCAAGACTCCGTCTCAAAAATAAATAAATAAATACATACATACAAACGATCCAGGAGAAAAACACAAAACTGACCCAACACTCACACGCTGAATTTTTAAGTGCTAAAGAACAATAAAGTTTAGCTAAGTATTTCCCTCACATTTTATCTTTCATTTTGAAGGTGAGATATCGTCAAATTATTCTGAAATTACGTAAGCCACTTAGAGGAGGGTTTACAAGTCATTGATCAGATCTAGAATATAGCTCCCAAATTAATTTAATCTCAACACAGAACAATTTCAGGACTTGCATATGTCAATACGTTCAATAGGTTCCCTGAAAAATATGACACGGAAAACAAGCAGCTTTATTTCTCTAGAGCTCTGACAAGCTAACAAATTTATCTGTTAAAAAAGGAGACAGAAACTAGGGAATGTTATAGGGATACCCATAATACACTGTTAAATGGCAAAAAGGAAGTTTCAGAGTAATTAACAGAGACAATATGATTCTATAATAGTAAAAGAAAAGTAACAAAAATATTACACCAATATATACATATCTGTGCTTATACAGTATTTTTAATGAACATACAGAAAAGTAAGATAGAAAAAGCATGTACACAAGCTGTTACTTGGGGTGAAGGTAGGATTATCTGCTTATGTCAGTATTGTTTTCCTTTTCAAAATAATCATATATTACTTTCCTGATTTGAAAATCATCAAATTACAACATTTTTAACAAAAGGATCTTCCCTTTTGGGCTCTGATGCCCTACCCTAAAACTGACCTAAAGTCCTACGTAACTAGAGGAAAGACTTGCTCTTTTCTGTGGTAATCTTTTTGTTTTAAGCCAGGATCTTCCACAGCTTGTCTACTGTAATGGTTCGTTTTATGTGTCAACTTGACTGGGCCTCAGGTGCCTAGATATTTGATTAAACATTATTTCTGGGTATGTCTGTCAGGGTATTCCTGGATGAGATTATCATTTGAATTCTTAGACTGAATAAATCAGATTGCCTCCAGCAATGTCGTGGGCCTCATCCAAAATCCATGGAGGGCCTGAATAGGAAAAAAAAAAAAAAAGCTAGAGGAAAGGAGAAGCTTTCTCTCTGCCTGACTGCTTAAGCTGGGTCTTCTCCTGCCCTCAGACTTGAACTTAACTACATTGACTCTTTGGGCTCTTCGGACTCACACTGGAATGCACATCTTCAGTTCTCCTGGTTCTTAGGCCTGTACACTCAGACTGGAACTATACCACAGGTTCTGCTGGGTCTCCAGCTTGGTGACTGCAGATAATAGACTCTCGGCTTCCATAACTGTGTAAGCCAATTCCTCATAATAAGTCTCTTGTTACATATATCTCTATCTCCTATTGGTTCTGTTTCTCTGGAGAATCCTAATGAATACACCTACTTAATGTCAAGAAGCAGCCCTGCCACCCTATCCACCTGTGATATCATCCCAAGGAGTGTAAAACCTCTACGTGTCTCATTAGGCAAAACCTTCAGGTAGTATGTAATGTCCTCATAGATTTTTCCTGGCTATTGCTTACTTTCAAAGCAAACTGTCACAGAGGATCTTGTTTACTTTCTCAAAAGGCTGTTCTCTCTTCTTTGCATCTCCTGTGAAGGCATAATGCCAAATGGTACAGATATGATCATCCCCACAGCAACAATCCAAGCCTCATAAATAAAGGATAATTATAACCTTAGTCCAGAAACACACAGCTGGACGTGAGCTCTGCAAAAATCAGAACCTTCTTCCAAAACCAGAATAAAACTGCTTCACAGACAGACAGCAATGTGCATTTTAAGGATTCCCTAGAAACTATTTAATTTCAATAAAGCCCTTTTCCAAAAATCCTTTAGATAAGGACTTTTCCTTTTACTCTTTGGGATCTAATTTTTGTTAATAAATGTCAACCTTTTTAGGAAATAATAATTTTCAGTATGTTCATTAGTGGATAAGTTACTTAACACAGATAGGAAAAAATAAGACTTATAGACTAATACACTAATTCGCCAAGACAAAAATACCTTCAACCCACAAATCACAGGATCTACTTGTCAGAACTGCATAGTCTATCTCAGTATTTTAAAAAGTCAACATCTGATTTTCATAACTGGTACAACATCTGTAGCAACAAAAGTACCTCACAATATGCGTTTTTAATAATATATGAGATATATAAGACAAAGATCTTCCTTGATTTTCTTGTTAACAACAGTAGAAAGGGGGATGGGGTTATGAGAAATATTAGCCATCCACTTATCAGAAGTCGAGTTTGAATGGGAGAACAAACTCTTACCTTATGCATTTGATGCATGCTTTCCTGTGGGAAGTCTGTGGATCCCATCGTCGGCATAGGATGGGAGACACTCGGAGGTCCAGGACTTGGCCCCATCATGCTGTGGACGGAACCTGGGGAAGGTCCGGGTCCTGGACTGGGCCCAAGAATTGGCCCAGGGGAAGGCCCAGGCCCTGGCGAAGGCCCTGGGTGGGGCATCGCACTAGGGTCTGTGGGCGTGGACATCTACTTCTCCCGTCTCTGCCAGTCAGTAGAGTAATGCTAAATTGAAAAGTAGAAAAAAGGAAGGCATGTTTTAAACATGATGTTAAGATCAGAATAAAACAGTTGTTAGCATTTGATGGTGCCATTTCTGTAACAAACATCAAACAGAGCTGCCCTGTCTATTCCAGATGTTTGGGTGAGTGTGATACACATCCGTCTGTCCTAGTCTTTATGAAGACCACTTGTTTAAAAAACACACACACTAAATGATTCCCCAGAAAAATATAAATCATCTAAGATACAAAAAGACTCACTGGAGAAACTCAAATTTAACACATAAGCAGAATTCTAAACAAGTTTGAAATTTATTACTGAAGTCAACAGATGCTCTCCATTACTTACTGCCTTGGACACCTTACAAGTCATTAACCCCCACAAACCCATTAAAATACAGAACCCTTTCAAAAGTATCCAACCAAGACTCATTTTCATAAGTGAGTGGGCATTCAAAACTTCAAGATAGTTAAACGGGGAAAAATATAATCTTCTAATCTGAGAATGAAAGAGAAGTCCTCCCAATCATGAAAAAAGCAAAGGCTACAGGAATCAGACAAATATGGGTTCAAATACTCGTATTATGTAACTACTAGCTACTTTATTTAATGTTTCTTCTTTTGAGATTTCAATACAATGACACGTGTGAAAAACACAGCTATAGTCTCCGCACAACAAATGGCCACCCTTACTTAGCACTGCTTTCCCCACTAACTCTACTCTACCAGAGGTGATCAGGAGGGACAGTTTAAGATGTGATCCTCTTGCCAGCTAATTAATTGAAGCAGAGACCCCTCGGATAGTTAAAACCAGGGATTTGGCTGGGTGCAGTGGCTCACACCTGTAATCCCAGCACTTTGGGAGGCTGAGGCAGGCAGATCACGAGGTCAGGAGATCAAGATCATCCTGGCTAACACGGTGAAACCCCGTCTCTACTAAAAATATAAGAAAAATTAGCCAGGAGTGGTGGCGGGTGCCTGTAGTCCCAATTACTCGGGAGGCTGAGGCAGGAGAATGGCGAGAATTCAGTGAGATGAGATCACACCACTGCACTCCAGCCTGGGTGACAACAGAGCAAGACTCCATCTCAAAAAAAACAAAAAAAAAAAAAAAAAAAAAAAAAAAAACAGGGATTTGTCCCAGACCTGGCCCTGGTCAAGAATCTTGAGAGAAGTCATCCATGACTACTGGATCAGAGCTCACCACAGACGAGGTGTGGAAATTCTGGTTCTACAATTTCAGCAAAACTATATTCCACCACCCACACTCTAAGGTTTCTTGGCATCCCCATTGGAAATGCCTCACAGAGTGGGTACAACTGCATCTTGGATATGAGCCAGAATGAGTAAATAAGCTGTTTTTCACATTCTGATAGAGATCAATGATGCCAGCAAGATAGCTGAATACCACTAGCAACAGTAATCATTCTATATTATGACGTTACCTTGGAGGCACACACCTGTACATGGAGAAACTTTTTGCTGTCAACCTCACAAAGTACAGAATGACACGCCCTAAGTGATTTACTTACCCATTGTTTAGTGGCAGAGATGGAATGAGACTGTGGTGGCCTCGTCACCATAGCAGGGCTCTTTACCCACAGTGGAATGACGGGCTGGAGGGGCAGTACAAAAAACACATTCTTTCCATTCCTAGCGACCCATCACTTGCACTGAATCTCTAGAGTATGAAGGCCATGAAGGCAGGGCATGCTTGGTTTCCCTTCCACATTCCCAGCACCTCAACCAGCATATAGTCATAGCTCAAAAATTATCTGATGAATCAACTGCAGAGGAAATTTCAAGGGCTAACTATTAATAAAATCAACTCTTTAATTTTAACTTTAATTTTTCATATTTTTAGAGACAGGGCTTCTCTATATTGCCCAGGCTGGAGGACAGTAGAGAGATCATGGCTCACTGCAGCCTCAAAACTCCTAGGTTCAAGTGATCCTCCCCCACCAGCCTCCCAAGTAGCTAGGACTACAGGCGGCACCACCATGCCAAGCTAATTTTTTTTTATCTTTTGTAAAGACAGAGTCTCACTATATGGCCCAGGCTGGTCTTGAACTCCTGGCCTCAAGTGATCCTCCCACCTTGGCCTCCCAAACCACTGGGATTACAGGTGTGAGCCACTGCAGCCGGCTTCAGTTAATTTTATAAATAAAAACCACAGAGCGGTCAGGGTTTGAGTTGTGTTCCTATAAAGATATCCTTAAAGTGTAGGCAAGAATTTAGGTCATTTTGACAAGTAAATTAGAGCTAAAACACAAAGCAGTCAAAGGCTACTTCAAAGTGATCATAAGCAGCGGATCAAAACAGGACGAAGGGAACCCAGTACAAGTGGCTTCTAAATAACAGGGGAGCCTCAACAGTGAATTACAGCCTTGAATTCACAATTCACTAGAGAGCCCAATGTTATTATTTATTCTTTGTGATGAACAAAGCAGACGGAAGTAACTTTTTTTTTTTTTTGGTAAGAAAAAAAAGGGAGAAAGAATTTTTTTTTTTTTTTTTTTTTTGCTTTCCACCACCTCACACAGGTTCAGTCAGCATTTTAAATTTAGGAAGCTGACGTCAATTCAGGGCTACTACAAGATATAATGTTCTTTCATGTATATCAGTACACTAATACACCCTTTTATTTTTTAGTGAATAAAAGGAAATTGCTTACTTCCTGTTACGGTTTACACTGAAATCAGCTTCAATAGGTATTACAGTAATATACCACGAGTTTGAACAATGAAGATACAAATACTGTAGTTAGGCTGATATTCCTACTTTTAATATAATTGATGCGTATTAAACATGAAATTCTAATATATATTAGCCCATAACGCTACTTTCCGCTTGTATTATCATTTCCACCTGGGAATCTCAGAGAATGTTGTAATTACTCATATATAGTCCCATAAAAATGCTTCTCATTTTTTTGTTGAAGGAAACTATTAAAAATGTCTTAGAGGGAAAACATGTTACAAGGGAAGTGGAAAACTACGGGCATATAATTGGAATATTAATATAGGAACATGTTATATAGGAAACTAATAAGAAGAGAACCTCAGATGCCTGGACTTCAATGAATGTGTGTGGCTCAGACTAACAGTAAAGTTTAACAAATGAAGAAACTTAGCCTGTGCCATATAACTGATGAATGGCAGAGATCTGGACTCTCATAGAACTTGATGTGATATTCACTGATGTCCCACTGGGAGCTGAGAGACCTGGGTTCTGGTCTCAGGGTCACCACCAACTCTGGGGCCCTGGGAAAAGTGCCTTTCCTCTGGGGTCTTGACTTCCTCTAGGCTCAGGATAGGAGTATCTCAAAGGACCCTTCTAGCTGTCCATCCATGACTTGATGCCTGCTGCCTCCAGAGCATCTTGAAGACTTCATCCAAACCTGTGTGTTTGTTGGAAAGTCCATTAATGGACTCCCAAGGCAAAATCAGGGCTGCCCTCAGATCTGCCGTGGCTACCATCACCCAAGTATACCCAAGGGGAGGACTCTCAAAGATGAGGTCTATAATCCTGGCCTCTTATTCTTCCACTTCATTTCGGGTGGCACCTTTATTTTACAGTTCAAGTATATAATTAAACTTTCCCACAGTATGAAGAAACCTGGGGAAATAAATTAGAAAGAAGTGCTAGTCTCAAGCAGCACATCATTACTAAGTTAGTATGATTAAGGTTTAAAGTCCAGTATTGGTCAACTCTGCTTTTCCTTCACCAGCCCTGCTGGTATCCCCTGGACTCTCTGCCCCTTTCTTCTCCAAAGCACTAATGAGACAATAGAGATAGGGTGGTGATGAGAGCAGTAAGCATAGTAGGGTAGGCTGGAGGAGAGGGCCCAGATGGACTTCACAGGGCAGTGGTAGGTCTGCTCACATGATAACACACAAAATCTATTTTTACTTTGTGTTGGGAGAAGGAGGGAGTTTCACATTGTCACAGAAAAGAACAACCTGCTCCACAAGTATGTGTATGTGGCTAACAACATATGACAAAAATGTTATCTGGGGAGAAGCGGACACAGCAACCTCCCATACATATGCATTGCTGGTCCCCATCTTCCCCCAGACCAAGACTCCTCGAGGGCCAAACCACTATGTTCTCAGGCAAGAATTTCTCAGCAGTATACTCTGTCTTGATTTCATCCTTACTTCCCACTTTCCCACATTCACAACTAGAGTGTGTGTTTTTAAAAAGAAGAGGCCCCAGAGGAACTTCCCAGAGCTCCAAACACCACAGTCATCCTCCCTCGGCCAAATCTCCATCCTCTGCCCTTAGCTGAAAGGCTCAGCACAGCCATCCGCATATTAAAAGGAGTTCCACTTCATGGAATTTTAAGGGTCACCACTCCAAAACTTGTGTCTTACAGTCTAATTGTAATCAACAGAAACACCAAAGACCTCCACATGTGGAATAATATTTGAACACACCTATGTGTGTTTCCTAATAATTCTGGTAACTTGAAGAGACATTTTGCCACACCCCCATTGAAAAGATGAGAGCAGTAAGGCAGAAAGGGAAAACATAGCTTGCCCAAAGTAACATCTGCAACAGGAGAGAAACCTCAGGCAGGACCTTTTATCTCTTGACTCCCAGTCCAACACCGAGCTATTACACGGATCAAGCAAGAAATGTTTCCACCAGAGTTTTCACCAAGCCTGAGCGATGTGCAGGGTTAGAAAATAGAAGACACAGAAAAAAATGTCAGAAACAATGGGAGGGATATCTTGCAAGGACTAGGCTTTGGCTGTGATAATATATTAACTTATCACAGGCTAGAGAAGTAAAGAGAAGCCCTGAAATGTGAAATGAAGACAATATCATAAACTGAAAAGGTTGATGATGTTTTAGTTACTTATTCCCTACTATACTGAGTATCTACCAGGTACAAGGCATGCAGGGGGTACAAAAATGAAGAGAAGGCTTACCCCACAACTCTGGAAGTCTGATAGGGAAATGAGACTTGTGTATAAGTAGCAACAAGAGAAAAATGTTGAAAGATCCTACAGGACACGGGGGGGTACAGCTAAACTATCCAACACAGCCATAGAGTAGGAGACATTACTTTTAGCTCAGAGGGTAGAGGAGAGAAAGGAATTAGGTAAAGTGTAATGGAGAAGGTAGCATTTCAGCAAGGCCTTTACGTTAATAAAAAAAAAAAAAAAAGTTCCCTAGAAACTTTTGGTTTCTAGTCACAGAGTTTGGGGAAGCACACCAACCTTGACAATATCAAATTGCTCTTCACCAAACTTCATAAGAAAGCACAAGGAAATCTTGGATCTCCAGCCTGTCTTTTTTCACTGCTCACTTTACAGAAAAACTTTGAGGTCCAGGTTAAAGGTGGAATATCAAGAAATAAAAGTTAGGCCCAGTCCACATCTCTAAGAATATCCCAGTCTTACTAGCGTTCTGGCTGTTACAGGAGAACTGCAAGGTTCAGGAGATAGTTAAGATAAGAGTTCTTTTTATGTCTGCTTGTTGATTCAGAACATCTCCCCTGACCTGAAGGGCTGCCTCTTGTTTTCTATGTGGCTTTCTCTATAAATGAATTGATAATTCACCCACAAGAAGTAGCAACATCTTTAGAACTGGGCCTCAAGCACTGTTATTCTTAATGGGGAAGCAGTGCGGGGGTAAGGAGAACAGCAATGCAGATAAAGGAAATAAATCTACCCGAAGTTTCTTTTTTAGAGGCCAAGGTTGTCGGGATAAGCGGTGAAACATTACCAAGGCCCACATTGCTTCTTGGTCTGAGCTGTGCAACTTTAAACAATGCATAATGTGATTTGTACCACAGATAAAAATCGCACATGGTTTTGAAGTTAACATTATAAGTTGCTCCATCAAGACCCTAGAAAATCATTGAAAACATTTCTTCAGCATTCTTGTGGTTATTCACGACACTTTCCCATTCGTTTCAAAGTCAAATATGTTTTTTAAAAGTTGTTGGATTAAAACTTTCCTCTGTTCCTTGGGCTTCTGTGAACTCTCCTTCATCTTTCAATCAGGGAAACAAATTAGGATGTGTGTGAGCTGCTACCCTCACTTTAAATAAACTGCCTTGGGAACCGTCCTTGCCCAGAGTCAGACCTGGCAAAGGCTGTGAGGCAGCTCTGTGCACAACAGAAGATAACAACAAACTCGGGCAGCAGCTAATTAGTCCCCCATGAACCTCAGACACTGCCTTAATAGGATCCTGCCTCTTAACATTACCACCCCTATAGATACCATGAGTTGCCATCTCAAAAGAGTCTACCTGTGACGCAATTTCATGCACTTTCCATGAGGACTGACAATGGTCCCACAAACGAAAAATTGTTTTAAAAAGGGAATTTACGAGAAAACCCAAGTGTTAGAAACCCTTTAGCAAAGCATCCTCTACTCTAAGACTCATGTCCATTAGTAGTTATAAAGGTAATCACAGATGACTATCACTTTTAAAATTCAGTGGAACCCAAACTGCTGGGCAAACTGGTCAATACAAAACCTAACAAACTAAAAAAAAAAAAGTTAGTTTCAAATCATGACACTCTGAAAGGTAGTAGGTCATGTATGTTTACACATATGCCTGTCTCTCCTAGCTTAGGCCCTTTTGCAAAGCAACCTCATTCTGGATGTTGATAAGAATCAACAATACCCACTTCCTTTTCTGTCTGCCAAGATAAGTTTATTTATACTTTAAACATATAAAAAGAAGAGTCTGAAATACATACTTTAAAAACCTCTGGTTGAAATGGCACATTTTTACTAAAGAGTAAAAAACTCAACCATCATATGCTGAATGAAATAAAGTTATATGATAGGCACTCATTAAATGTCAACTGGCCCTGACTTTCATAGTAGCAACAATTCAACAATGAACTCCAAGTTCATTGCAGTTAAAATGGGTAACAGCCATTAATGATGTTAATATGCCTTTTAAAAAATCACCAAATGAGTTCATTTAACTTGAGTTTCAAGCTCCTTACTTACAAAATAGAGATAATAGTAGCTGACTACAACTTCAATTTTGATACGAATCAAATAAAATATGAGATATGAAGATACCTTGTGAGCTATCATATGCTCGCATTATTGCCAGGATCCTTCTAACAGCTTCAATTCCCACTCTGGACTTGAATCCACAATTTGCCAGATTAATCTAAAATATTGCTTTGTTCATGTATTCCCTTGCTCAAAACTTCTGAGACAAGCCTCCAATACAGATTGGTTAAAATATTCATGCTTTAGCCTGCAAGTCAAGTCTTTCCACAATCTCCGACTTTATCTTCTGAAAATTCTCCCCAACTGGAACTTCTTGCTCCAGGCAACCAGGTCAAAACAGGTACATTGGTCTTTCCATGTTCCTTCAGGCCGGGTCTCTGTGATCTCGGGACTTTCTTCTGATCTGGGATGCTCAGATGCCACCACCCCCACCTCTGCCCTACCCCTACAGCAACCTTATCCCATCTCAAAGACCTTATCTACCCCATCAACTCAAGAAAGCTCATCCTGATCTCTCTCTTTGTGTATCACATGGCCCATGCACTTTACCATTTGTTATTTGTATTCAATATGCTATTATAAATACAATATTAAATGTTCAGGTACATTCTTCAAAACACATAAATCATCAATTACAGATCATCTATTTTTTACAGAATTTTGGACTTTGCTTAATGGTCTTTTAGTATAGCACAACAGCAAGCCACAAAATAATTGTGAATATTTGCAAAGCCATTTATTACACGCCCAGTTCAACAAAGCAAAGGGGAAGATGGGAGAGGGCTTCCTTCGGGACATCCAGTTTCCATGTGTGATAACGCATCTCCCAGTGGGATAGTAAAAACTGAAATATACCACATCAAGTAGGTAAAGAAATATAGAATCATCCTAAACCAGAAAAATATATTTTAACTGTAAACTGATATAGAATTTCCCTTGGATAACCTGTAAGCCAATATATGATGTTCCTTTTTGGTTAGAGATTTTACCATTTTAAGGAATTTTGAATTCCAAATTCTGAATTTAGTCTTTTTTTTTTTTTCTTTTTTTTTTAAAGGAGGGAGTTTCAATTATATTTAATGGTTTTCAAACTTTAAATATTATTTCAACTTCTGTGGGCCCCATTCATCAACTTACAAAACGGCCAGCCCATATTTAAATTAGGCCGGTTTCTAAACAGTTTCTAAAATATTAGTGCTTGCATAGATGTAGATGATATATTGGCAAAAGATTGATACTTAAGGCCAGGCGCGGTGGCTCAAGCCTGTAATCCCAGCACTTTGGGAGGCCAAGACGGGCGGATCACGAGGTCAGGAGATCGAGACTATCATGGCTAACACGATGAAACCCCATCTCTACTAAAAATACAAAAAACTAGCCGGGCGAGGTGGCGGGCGCCTGTAGTTCCAGTTACTCAGGAGGCTGAGGCAGGAGAATGGCGGGAACCCGGGAGGCGGAGCTTGCAGTGAGCTGAGATCTGGCCACTGCCCTCCAGCCTGGGCAACAGAGCGAGACTCCGTCTAAAAAAAAAAAAAAAGATTGATACTTAAATTGATACTAATCCACCTAAAATACTATAGAATATTGTGATTTTTAAAAATGTTTTAAATCTTACAGGTATATAGCCAGATTATAATTGTTCAAATATTCTGGAAGTCTTAGCTATCTAATAAAATATCCTAATTCATACTAGGCTTCAATTATATAATAACGTATTACAAACCCGAAGTCCAAAAGGACATTATGTCAGAGTTTCAGGCCAAAATCTTGTATTCCGTATCTAAAGCATCATTCCAAATGTGTAAATTAATGAAGTGTTTATATCAAACATTCAAAAGACCAGCTATTTTGTTCCTGAATTTCACTGACTCTAGTCTTATGTTTTTCTGAGGTATAATTATTCAAGCATCTTTAACGATATCTTTACAACTTTTACTACTTAAAAGCTCTCTCTCTCACATATCCTACACTTTCAAGATAAAGTGCTATATTAACATGGATAATAATAAAGTCATAATAAACAGTAAGAAAGCTGCAGTTGTACAAATCCAGGTTGCAAGATCCCATTTAACTTAATGATAAATATCTTATGTAAATAAATATGCCCTCTTTCATAATGACTCTGGCAGAACATAGTTTTAGACTCCTATACTCCCTTGTAAGTATAAAGTCATAAGATTCTATATAGAAAAAATAATCACTCCAGGCCTTCCTAAATATGCTATCAAATAAATTACCACCATGTGTATTTTCTACTCACAACTACTTAGGGAATGACCCATGACTTTATTAACCGGCTAAAGGTTAGAGTCCCCTAATAAGAACTCTTCCAAAAGTGACAGAAAATTCACATCTTCTATTGGCCAAAAACATCTCCAAAACACAACATTTAAGGGGAAAAAAACAATTTAGAAGATAATTCTTTTACACTAAAAAGGAGAAATCAGAAATAGCCCCCAAATATTGTTTTCATATTAGGGAAATGTTCTCATCTGCTCACAAGAAATACAGCAGAAGAGAAATGTAACTCATATAGTTTTCTAAGGTAACTCATGTTAACCAAAGGATTTGTCCCTATTGTCCCTTAAAATCATCTTGACCAGAAACAATGAGAATCAAATCTTAAAAGTGGTTAAATCAGGTCCTACCAACACTACTTCCACTTGCAAATGCTGGGAAATAGTCCTTAGTATTACATTTGTGATAATTCAGTTGTCCTCATGGCAGCATGTCAAGATGTCATAAATAGTGATTTATTATTTCTCTGGGGTATCAAAAAGCTGCTGACCTAGGAGAGTTTGACAAAGGCCTTGTTTACAAAGGAAGACTTCTAAAGGAGAAAAAAAAACAAGAAAACACTGGAGGACAGCACCATTTTATAATTTATAAAAGTCTTTTTTTATGCTCTTGCTGTAATGTGTAATAATAAATGTCAAAATATTACAAGAAAAGCTTTTATACTGGACTGTAGAATGATTTATCTTAAACTTAATCAAAAGAAAAAAAATTTAAATACCTTATCGGCAGAAAGTGTTACCTTTCTAGTTATACCATGCAGGAATAACTTTAAACAGAATTTCAAGGCATTAACAATATATACAGCTGAGGCCAGGCTTGTTTTTTTTTTTTTTTTTTTTTTTTTTTTTTTTATCAATTCTAAGCCTCAGGTGTTGGTCAAAGCACTTTTCAAGAAACTTGACGAGAAATGCTCAAAAACCACTTTACAAACGAACAAAAGAAAAGATCTAAGGCTGCTTTGAACATGCTCTTGTGGTGAATATTTTCTGTGAAACACCACAGTGCAGCTAGTCCTGATGCTGGGCTGTAACTGATATAAGTCATAAGAGAAAGGCTGCATTGAAGGAAGCCCTCCCTCCCCACACCCTCTTCAAGGGTTCTGATACCCCACATTCCTCATTCATTTTAAATGTTCTTTACAAAAATGGCATCTCTCTGATGCCCCGAAGGTAGATGGACCTCTGATCTATTGGGTTGTTTTTATTTTATTTTTTCCCCTCAGTCTACCGCAATAAGTATCTTTTGGACCTAACAGGTGTCTCTAAATCCCCTCTTTACAATAGCAAACATTTGCATTGTAAAGAAGCATTTGGGGAAAAAAAGAAAGCAAGTCCAGGAGAATAAAAGAGCAATTAGATTCCTAAAAGAAAAAGTGTGTCTCATTTTGCATAACAATGCAGCAACTAGGATTCAAATCTGCCACGCCTCTTAACACTTCACCAGTGTGCTAGAGGTAGCCTGGAAGCCTAAAACGCCAATGCTGGCCAACAAGCTTCTGGTAGTGGCCCCCCAGATAGCAGATGGAAAATATTACTGAAAATATTTGAATGTTAATATGTAAGTATACACATACATAACATTGGGTATGGCTTTTAAAATTATTATTAGGGTTCTCAATGGTTTCGGAGTTTTTGGTGGTTAGATAGAAATTTTCTACTACTCAACACCCAAGCAACAATCTCATTATTTATGCAAGCATTCTCTCTTCAGACAAGCAAGGCACACAACCAGGTGTAAATTTTAAGTCTTTTGAAATGGAAGTTTGAAATTTAACTCGCTATTGGTAAGGCAGAAATGTTAAAAATAACCACTCAATGCAGTAAACAAACTGTGTATCCTTAATGTCTATCTTGTGCTCTAAGAGTACACATATAAAGTCATACATGCCTACATGACGACCAGAAAGGAGACAATGATGACACCTCTCCAAAAAATTACTAGCCCAGGTCGCTTTGCTTTTTCCAAAGCACTAACCTCCATCAGGTTAGGGAGGAGGAAAAAAAAAGAGACAACCTTGCAAAACTCACCCAAAAGTTATATAAACAAAGGAGGGAAGAAGCCCAGTCTAGGCTTTGCACCCATGTGCTACTAAAATTACATAACACCCGGTGCAGACATTGAATAAGGAATGGATTCTGCACAACACCCCCACTCCCTCGGCTCCCAAGCCTTCCTCATTCCCTTAAAAAATCCAAACGCCTGGCAAGAGCTAGTGGACGACTTTGAATATTTATTTTATGCTGGAGTAAATCCTGCGAGAGTTGGAGGTACGTTTAGGCCCGAAGTTTGAATGTGCAACAGCCCCGGGGCTCAGCGACTCACACTCTCCGGACCCGGAGGAGAAAGAACTGACAAGCAACAGCAGCCAGCAAGGCCTTCTTCCCCCTCATGGTGCCTCCCGCTGGAAAGTTTTCCACGCAATCGATCCGAGGACAAGGAGCCCATTTCCCCCGCCTGCCTGACTTTGCAGGAAAGGCGAGCCGGGAGACCGGAGGGGGCTGGCAGGGAAAAAACTGGAAAGCTCCGCACACAGCCGGCGGCAAGGCTGCGCAGGCTCCTTACCTGGAGGACGCGGAACAAAAAGGGGAGCGGGGTTCGCGGAGCTTGGGGTGGCGGCGCGGCCGGCGCACAGGAACCGGTCTCCGAGCCGCAGCTCTAGGCCCGCGCCACAGCCCGCGGCCCGGCCCCCGCCGCAGCCGCTTCCTCCCTCGCGCGCGTCATGTCACGGCAATCAAACATGTCTGTGTGCTGTGTGCGCTTCGTTGCTGTGACTTCCTGATTCTCCGCCGCTCGCGCGCGCACACACACACACATTCACAACCACACGCACACGCCACCCCCACCAGCCCTCGCCACCAAACCTCGCCTTGTCCTTCCCGGGCTCCAGGGGAGGGTGCGGGCAGGAGCAGCTGCCCGAGCCGCTGCTCCCGTCGCACTGGCTCCTGCGCGCACAACACACACTCACACTCACGAGCAGACACACTCGCGCCGGCCGGGAGGGCGCGGAGGCTCGAGCCGCGGGAGCTCGCCACCCCCTCCCACCCCTCCACCCTACTTAGCCGCCCTGCCAAACTTTTTTTTTCCTGCCTGATCCACGTCCAACTTCCCTCCACCCCACCCCCCAAGCAGCCCAGCCAGCCCCGCGCTCACCACCATCCGCAGCAAACGGCAACCCGGATAAAAATAATAATGCAATCCAGGCGGCGGAGGCGGAGGCGAGCGATCAGACACTGGCAGGAGGCGATTTCCCCGCGTGTACCGGAAACCGGCCCAAGTGCCCCGGCCAACGCGCGGGTGTCCCCTGGAGCCCGCACTGCCGCGCCCCGCCCTGCGCGGTGTAACTGCGCCCAGGCTGCGAGGCCTGGTGCGGGGCACTGAGAGCACTGTGCTCCGTGTGAGCCCTGCGACCGGAGGGCGCCGAGGGGCTGGCGCGCCGGACCGGTTATTTAGGGAAGTGCATCGCGACACCTTTGCAGATGGCATGGCCGTGTTTTGCAACGCAAACGGGAGGAGGGAGGACGGCCGGGTGGAGGGGGAGAGCAAAGGAAGGGGTAAACCAGATTGGGATGGGAATAAAGCAAACTCCTGAGCAGGGAGTGAGAAGGAAGGAGTGCGTGTCATCGTTAAGAGGAGGCTCTACTCGGTCTCCCCGCCTCCCGCCCTCGCCACCCCCCTATTCCCTCCCCACCGCAGCCCTTCCCCTTCCCGAGCGAATGACACCGCCGCTGCCCGATGGTGCACGGGTCCTGTTTGTGACAGTCAGGCAGAGAAGATTATCCGGATCATGGCCTCCCCGGCCCGCAGCCGCCGTGGCTCTCCCGGGTCCCGGCGCGCCCCTAGCACCCGGACGATCGCAGGCGCCCCACGCCCGCAGCTCCCGCGGCGCTAGCAAGGGGAAGACGCGAAGCAAAAGAACACAGACCCGGGGAGAGGAAGGGCAGGGAAACGGAGCCTGGCGGGCACCTCCGTGCCTGACCTCCTTGGGGGCCTCCTCCCTCCCCTCCAGCAGTGCGGCCCGGGCCGGACATCCCGAACTTCAACACCCGAGCCTGCGCTGCCGCCAGGTACAGGGGTAGGGACGTCCGCAGCGCCCGGGGCGCAGCCCCTTTGCCTAAAGGCCTGCCTACCAATCGGCGTCCCCATCCACGCCGGAGGAAACGCGGAAAGTGGAGGTGACACCTCCGATCAGGCACGCACCGGCCCCGCGGCAGTGGCCGCCGCCTCCTCTGCGCGTCAGCTCGGGCTTCTCCCGCTGCGATCCGCTCACGTCTCCGCAGCCGGAGCCCTTTAAACAAGTCCCTGGGAAGCGGGTGGCAGCAGTGTTCGCTGGCGCCCCGCCGCCAGCCTGGGCTCCTCGCCCTCCTTTCCCGTTCCCCTTCCAACTCTTCCGGGGAGGGTACCTCGGGATGAACAGTAGCGTTTCCATCCTCCTCCCCTGTACCCCAGGCCTTCCCCCTCCAGCTGCCACCCCCTCCCCCCGCCTCGCTTTTAAGGGGATGGGGGGTATTGCAACCTGGCCGAATGTGTGTGTTGCAACCTTGAGTTGGCAGCGCATCTGACTGCCTACTCAGGATCAAGGCTGTGGTTTGTTGGGATTTTTTTCCTCCTTTGCCCCCTTGAAGTAGTAATTATTACTGTTATTATTAGAACAGCAAGGTTCGGTTGAAACTTTCTCGTTTCTTCCACCGCCACCTGGGAGCTGTCGTTACAGCATTCCACCTGAGGCCCGCGGGGAGGAGGCGGGCTTTTTTTGTTGTGGCGGTTGGCCCGCCTGTTTGTTTTGGTCTCCTTGCATGCACAATAAATAATAATTAGGATAATAATGAATAATCCCTGGCGAAGGCGGCGCGGTGCTGGAGGGGTTTGCGCGGCGGCTGCAGCTGAGCGGCCGAAGGGAGGGGAAAGAGGAGAAAAGAGTTGTAAGTTATATTTACCTTGCTCGCGAGGAGTGTGCTGGCTGAATCTCTTCCCTCTCTGAGTCACCCAGAGTACAGAAACAGAGGGAGAGAAGACTAGATTATGAATATGACTTCATTGATGACAGCCGTCCCCTCCTCTTCCTAAACTCGGGCTCCGCCCAGCGTCCCACCCTCGCCTCCTCCGCGGGCGCCGGAAGACGCGCCGCAGTTGGCCCCGCGCGCCGCTCCTCCCTGCCCGCCCGGGCGCGGGTTGGCGGGACGCCCCTGTCACTCGCCCAGCTCAGCGACTCCGGGAGCGCGGGGGGAGGAGGGGGCGGTGTGCAAGAATGTGGATCGAGACAGCTCTACTGTATGCGTGGATCCGTGTGTGTCTGCAAGGCGCCGGCTCTCGGGCCGTGTTTGTGCCTGGAGCAGAGAAACTGCGCAGGATGCAGAAAGCCCCAAGCGCTGCTGGAGTTGGGCGCCCGCTATCCCTTCCCTGCGAGTCCTCTTCCGCGGGCGCTGCGGGGCTCCTCCAGGGAGACTGGGGAAGAGGAGGAAGCGAAGCAAAAAGGGAGGGCAGCCGTAGTAATAGCGCGTAGTAGTTTGGGGGTATGTGGAGAAGGTGCTGGAATTTAACTGTGCCTCCGCCTGCCAGTGCGAGCCTGCAGAGAGAAAGGGAGGGGATGGGGGGGAGGGCTCCGAGTGGCACCAAAGCTGTTTGTGGCACAGTGTTGACTGTGGAAAAAACGGGCATTGTCGTGCCGGCTGAAACTTTTTCTCCCCCTTCCCCAAGGCTGTCATTATAAATCTGCCCCTATTCCCCATTAAAAA
>NW_016803417.1:3297266-3386490 GCF_001698545.2 Rhinopithecus bieti
AAAAAAAAAAAAAAAAAAAAAAAAAAGGAGGCGGGCACAAAGAACATTCCTGCCAAATCTGTTTCTTCCCTGAAGGACTGCAAGCTTCCAAATGCCAACGAGGGAGAAACAGCTGAGAGGCTGAACGCCTTATAAATAAGTAAACCCACCCTAACCTCTCTGTTTACTTCGTGGACTAGACACAGCACTATAACCTTCCCTCACCTGCCATCTTCGCTAAAATATTTACAAAATACGGAAAACAATCCCTGGGGCGGGGCTGGCGGGTTAGGGGGTGGCTGAAGCATGGAATCTGGTTTTGATTTAAAAAGATGAATAAATATCTTATTCTCTGCAGACCGTAGTCTCTTCCCTCTCACCCCGTATTTAAGACCAATTAAGGCTACAAATTGTAATCTGCTGGCAAGTCACGGTTTTGAGACCTTTTTGCTCCAATTTTCCTTGAAATACAGTACTTTGGCCGGACCAGTAGGTCAGTGTTTGGTGAGACAATTTTATTTTTAGTTTTATGAAGTGTGAAAGAATGTTAGGAGATTTTAAATCAGGGCCCTATTATTTTAGACTCAGATTAATGTAGGTGCTTGACTCTTAAAACTGTTCCTATGCAGTAGTGTTATGAAAAGTATGATTTATCCCTTATTTCGTAATGTAATGGCTTAAATTAGTCATTCAAAGTGCACTGTGACTATCTGGTTGAGGATTTTTCCCCCTAGAGTAAAATCCTATTTTAAGACCATTTTACTGTTGCAAAATTGACTCCATTTGAGCAACTGGGTCTGAAATGCAGTTCTAGGATGCTTAAAACTTCAAGCTGGATAAGTTGAAGACAAGAATTAATGGAAAGAACGCCAAATACTGCCATGTAGTCATTAAGAAGCAAGAATTGTTTATATCACTAGTCCACTGCTGGCTGAAGCAGAGCCCACCAGGGCACCATTTTCATGATGGCTAGGAGTGTTGGTGATCACCCACCCTATAGCTTTCTAAGGTCTTATCACTTGCTTGTTAACTTTAGCTTCATCATTTTCTGTCTATCTTGAAGTGAACCTCAAGACAACAAAAGATAATATGGCCAAGAGAAATAGAATATAGTGTGCCCTGAAGGATCCATTGTAAGAACTTGCTTTTCTGCCTGAGGATATGCCGGTGTAACTATTAACTGAGAAATATATAGTGAGAAATTTTAAACAAGATTAGTAGTGTAGTGAAAGTGTAACATAAATACTAACTTCTAACTGCCTAATAAGTCGCAACTAATAATATAGCCAGATGACCTAGCTGTCTCTAATAAAGAGATTTAACCTAATAGCAATGCTTATTACATTGAGAGTATTAGGTTTTAATTTTTTAGGGTCTTAATTTGTTTCCCTGGCATGCCAACCTCACAGCCAATTTTCAGAAATTGGTAACTTCACTTTCATTCCCTTGTGAATAAATGCCCTTAATCCCCTTAAGATTGTACCTCCACTTGCCATGCAAATCCTCAAAAAACAAAAACAAAACCCGATCAATTAGTAAGTCCCTGGAGAAAGAAACTGTCCATTCCTTCTGGCATTTTGTCAGAGGGAAAGTAAAGAAGAAGACATTCCCTTTGTTATATGTGTATATTCTTCAGCTCATACAAAATTTTGATGTCATCCTTGGAGGCGTTGGTGTCCATGTATTGTATATGCACAGCTATGGGAATTGAAAATAAAATATATCATTGGGAACAGAGATTAAATATAGACATTGCATCTCCCTCTCCCTTCACATTGGTCTAAGAAAGCACCACCTTCCCCCATCACCTTTCAAGTCTTTCCTCTAAAAATTCTTCTTGTTTGTAGTTTGTACCCCAGCAGTTAGGAATTTTATAAAGTAAGGCCTAAACTCAGGAGAAATGAAAAGGCAGCATCATTCACTTGGTACAAAAAGAAGATTGTAGAACATATAGCATGAGTTTCACCTCTGAGGTAAAACGAAATTTAACAATTGAAGTTAAGGAGGAAAATGATGGGTTTTTTTGTTTTGTTTTGCAGAAAATCATACAAAAGCAAATGTGGTTGGAGGGTAAAAGGACTCCAGGAGGCTGCACAGAGTGCTACATTCACACGAAGCTTTTCTTTTTGGACTTTGATGAGTCATAATGTGTTCTCTGAACTTGCTTTTCTCTTTCTAGTTTGGTATCAAAAGATAGAAGTCACTTTTTCATGTCTGTATGGCCACGTTCACTTGTTATGTAAGTCTGCTTTGGTTGGCATTCTGTATAGAGTAGATGTTGGGTTTAAAACTTGATATCTGGATACAACACCCTCATAAAGAATAATTCCATGCACAACGTTAGGAAGCTTCTAGTCCCAACAGACAAACTGCTAATGCTGCCTGAAATGTTGCCTAGCTTCAAACACAAGCAGGTAAGACCATTTAGGCAGTGAGCATTTCATCTTCAGTAATGGAAACCAAGCTTTGACAAATTGAATCAGCTGACATTTAATGTAAAGAATAGTTTAGAATTAGCAAGTAAATTTATTACAGAAATCAACACTCCTCTCTCTCCTTTTCTTCTTTATTTTCTTTTTGAGTCAGAGTCTCCTCTGTTGCCCAGGCTGGAGTGCAGTGGCAGGATCTTGGCTCACTGCAACCTCTGCCTCCCAGGTTCAAGGGAATCTCGAACCTCAGCTTCCCGATTAGCTGGGATTACAGGTGCCCACCACCACACCTGGCTAATTTTTCTATTTGTTGTAGAGACAGGGTTTCACCATGTTGGCCAGGCTGATCTGGAACTCCTGACCTCAAGTGATATACCTGCCTCTGCCTCCCGAAGTGCTAGGATTACAGGTGTGAGCCACCACACCCCACTCTCTTTTTTTCTAATGGGCATGTTCAATAAATCATGTTTTTCACAATCATTCCCCTAAGATACCACCCCCAATTCTCTTTATGATTATATCGTTCTTTAGCTTAAAATCCTTTGTCTATTCCCAATCCATTTTACGATAAATTTCATACTTCTTCGCATATTATCCTAGGCTGTGCATGGATAGGTCTCTACCAGCGTTGTAGACCCTGCTGCCAAAATGCCTGGGCTCAGGGAAAACCTGTCTACCGTTTGGTTCCTAAGTGACCACATTGGACATTCTCCCCTCTGACTGAAGTGCAGGTCCTCAACCCACATCCTCAAGACTCAGCTATGACCCAGAATCCTTCTAGTGGTCTTCCCTGTTCTCCCCAGGCAGAGGAAGCTGCTTGTCCTACTCTGCTCCCATAGCAACCAGTGTGCACCTCCATTATAGCACTTATCACTCGGATGCAATTATTCGTTTGGTGTTGTCCTCTAGATGGTTAGTGCCTGAAGGGTGTTTCGATTCATCTTTGAAACCTCAGCAATTAGCCTGATACCTAGCACATTGTATTTAAAAAAAAAAAAAAAAAAAAACTTTGTTGAAGGAAAGGATGAGAGATAGATAATAAAATTACCTGACATAGAAAATTTAGCAGGTCTTCACTATTAGTAATTATCATGTTAATGAACAACATCAATAAGTGTTCGGAATCTTTACATTCTCTGCCAAGGCTTGAAAAGGCTTGGAAAATGTTTTGGTTTTGTTTTGTTTTGTTTTGGGGAGGGGGGATGTGGGAAGATGAGGAGAAGCTACAGCTCTTGTAGTCATAGAAAGAGCACTGACAAGTGGTTTTGTTTGTTTGTTTTTAAATTAGGATAGGAGTAACATGAATGCATACATGGCAATTGTTTAATACAGTAATAATAATTATAATTGCAGCTCCTTTTCATTTCTTTTTTAAATTACATGCCTGAAGTTGTGTAGAGACTTGTACATATGTTGTTTAATCCATTTAACCCTATGAGATCTATGACTTCATTTCCATTTTACAGGTGAGGAAACTGAGAGTCAGGAAGTAATTTGCCTAAGGCAGGGATCTCCAAAGTGGAGTGACCAAGACAATTCATTGTGATATAGGAAGAGCAGAAGAAATTCTGTTTCTTTTTTTCTTTGATAATTAAAAAAAGTAATGATGCCAGGACAAAAATAAAGAGCTTTATGTGTATTTGCTATACTCATTGACCCTTGACCCTAGAGTCTTTACATGGTCCCTAAATAAACTGGTCATGTGTCACGTAGTGCAGCTGAAGAGTACTGAAAAACAAAAAGCGCCACAGGCAGAGGGGTGATACTGGCACCTTCTGGTTCTTTCATTGTCATTGACATCTTTTTAAGCATTGATATTGCCTCAAGTTTGCAGGTTCCACGTTAAATAAATTCATACGATTCTATCATCTAGTTTTAACTAATCAACTCTCTTATTTGGAGAGCAAATGGCTTAAAAAACAATTTCTGTGAAGAAATAGAAGATTGAGATAATACCAGTAATATAAGCACAGGTGAAAATCAGGATCAAATTTGCCAGTTTAACCTCTAAGAACTCTTTTCCAGTCAAGTTGAGGAGTAAAACAATGACAGCCTAATTCGATCTAACAAGAAATAGGTCAAAAACATTCACAATTTTCCAGGACTATTTGAAATTTGGATTTATATTAACTTTCATGAATGATGAATTCTGATCTAAGCATGTATTTTTCCATGAGATACTATTGATTGTATGATAGCATGATTAGCAAGATAACTGAAAATTTTCTATTATATTCATCTTATTCTTTTATAATTTCTATTTTGTGTATGTTTTTAATGCATATAATATATTAATATTGAATACATGTGTTATGAATAAATATACATAAATCATGCTCTTTTTTTTTTTTTTTTTTTGCTTTTAACTGTAAGGGGATGTGATTAAACAGCTTGGAGATGACTAAATGATGAAATCAGAATTTTTAACTAAGCTTGGTAGAACTCAAGACTCAGAGTAATCTGTGTTGCTCATGTAAAAACTGCCCCAAAATTTGTCATCAGTACAGGGTTCTTAATCCATGATGGTGGGTTGATGGGGGTGGAATACAAATGATCTTTGGGGCTTCTAAGAATTCCCTGAAACTGTGTTCAAAATTCTAGGATCATGTTAATGTACACTTTCTGCAGACAGAGTCTCTACATTTCATCAGATTCTCAAGGGGATCTTCCCCGAAAGGGGTAAGAATCACTGACCCAGATGTATCAGCAGCCTCAGTAACCTAGGATAATTTTCTGGTAAGAAGTTAATCCTCTCCCTAACTTTTATAAAACTAAGTGTGCACATTTTATATATCCAAACATATCTACCCATTAAAATCCTAACTCAGTGTTTTTAGATAAACCAAATGCACTCTAACTGCCCAAAGAAGGACTTCATTTGTCTCTAGAGATGGGCTTTCTGAGGATAAGTTTATTCTAAAGAGCATTTCCTCAATAATACTGCGTTATATATTGTTGACTAGACTAGAAAGATTTTTTTGTGTTGTCATCAATATGTCTTTGAGGTTTTGACACATCTGTGGGGGCAGTTGTACATGAGGAAATCAGAACATGAATTCAGGTTCTCAAATTTTCTGTTGTAAATTGTTCAGCTATTTTCACTTTTGTTTGGCCAGCCATTGCACCTGCTACCCTTTGTTCTGTACTGTGCTTCTCTGATTGATAATGTGCTTTGGTACCAATGTAACACTGTAGCTTACCTCTAAGCCTGTCAGCTAAATCCGTGTATTCATCTCCCATGCTGTTATATGAGATTTTATTACAGTATTTTACTTTTTGGCCACCTTCAGCTGTTATTGGGCTTATCTTTTCGATACTATTCATTGCTTTTTGTTGGTGTGGGACCCTTTTCCAGCTTGGCTTATGTTGTGTCACTCACCAGATTCTTACTTCAAGTTCAGTACACAAAAGCACAATTCACTATTGTCTTTTTTCAATCCTGTTTTCTACACTTGAAGTTCTATGTAAATTCAAGAGATGAGTAGAAAATAAGCCAGGAATATATCAAAGTGGATACAACTATTGAAATTACATTAGATGACTCTTTAAAAACCCAAAATAAATATTCTGCTTTGGAGAAAAATAAAGTTAGTTTCTCCACAGGTAGGGACAAAATCATCCCACAATGGTATGACTTTATTTTAGTTTTCAATGGTGTTACCAGCCAGAAAGTGATAAATACATACAACAAATATAAGAAGTTTCAGGAAAGAGTTGCAAGCATCTGGATTCTGCATGGGGCAAGGTTTAGTGCTGGGCAGGAAGCTTTTATCTCCCCTCCAGATAAACTCAACTGAACAGTCACTGACTTCAGGGAGTGTTGGGCATAAAGGAAAAGCTCACATTTGATCTGGAACTGTGCATATTCAATTGCTCATCTTACCAGAGACATTGTGATACCTGTTGGAATTTTACTATTAAGAAGACTACTTTGTACCTTTCAATAGTAGACTTTCCTTAAATATGGGGGAAAACAAGGAATTCTCTGATCAAATTAAAAACATCACAATATACAACTGTTTGGTGGTTGTTTAATACTTAGGACTTAGGGTTTGAGGGTATATTTGAATCTTAAAGAGGTTGATCTCACCCTTTACCTATATTTTATTAAAATACTTTAAAAATATATCCACTTATCAGTGGTGGATTTTATGGTATGATTTATCAACTGACATTACCTGTAACCACAGTTACCTAATATTCTGCAGTTCTCTTGGCCCATATCAATGTCAATTATGTTCCCAAAAACTTAAGACCAGAATGTTGAGCTATTACTTCTAATGCTAACATAATAAATAACTACTTACTAATTGAGGAAAATAATAGTGAAAGCATAATTTCTTGTTCTAAATAAATGACTATTCTTTTAAACAGTCTTCAAATGCTATCATCACTGGTCTTTAAGCTATTACAGACTATGTATCAGTCTTACTTAAAATGGTACCATTGAAACTTATAATAACCACTGGTTTAAAAAATACATATCAATCTCAGAACCTCTGGTTCCATGCATAAAGTAAACATAATACACTAGAACACATGTTTGAATGGATTACCCAAGATCACCCACTAAGATTAGAATGGTGGTGTCCACATTCCCAGTCAGTAGATCATCTACTATACAACAGTTACCCTTAAAAGAAGAGGAAAAATGCTCCAAGATCATGTTCTGCAACACAATGATAACCATCAATGACCAACTAAAGAAATACCTCAGCACCATCCATTGCATGCTAACATGCAAAACTGCTCACAGTAAGAAATGTATTATGTATCATGACCTGTTATACACATACTTACACAGTGAATTGTATCAGTCAGGGTCCGACCAGGAAAACAGAAGGAATTTAATTCAGGCAATTGGTTACATAGATGATGAAAGAGCTAAGAACTTAAATAAAGAATTGAGTAGCAACAGTAAGAAGTCAGTTATCCCCTCTAGGCTTTGAGAAACCAAGAGATAATTAATGAAGCCCAGAGACCAGAGTATCCTAGTGAAACCTGAAACCATGATGATTCTCGGAGTTAGAGCGATGGAGAGACAACTGTTGGTAGAGATGCAGCTAGAGGCAGAAAGAGAAGAGAACACTCTGCCTTCTGCCTTCTTCCTGTGTTCCAGCTGTCCCGTCTCTTGCTTGTAAGCATCTCTTAGAAGTCAACCCTGACTGCAGCTGATACAGGAAGATGGGAAGTGTAGCCCACCAGAGTCACCCTCCCTCTGCCTTATAGAGCAGAGCCGAAGGAAAAATGAGGTATGAATCTGAGAGCCAACACATAGTAACTAAAATGAGGTTTTCTAAAACAATACTTATCCTGACTAAATACAATGCCCTCTGAAGTTAATATTGTCTATTCTATTTCTTCTTCTTTTTAAAAAAATGTTGGACACAACTCACCATGGCTTTTAACTCATAATGAGTTAAAAAACATTCTTTGAACCAACAGGGGATACACAGGTTAGAAACTTCTTGCCCTCACCTAAATATTCTGCTTTTAGAGCAGGTTATTAAAACATAGGTCTTATGATCAGGAGTTTATGGGTTATATTCCATGATTCTTAGTCAAATAAAAATTTCTAATGGATTTCTGTATTTGAACTATATTTTTTGATAGATGGGTAACAAATAGTTAATGATGGATGACAATAAAACATACAAGTCAGTCTCGGTTTTTCTTTTTCCACAATCGACAAATAGCCAGATATTATGAATATCTATCAATTATTTCTATTTTGAATCCATGGACATCAGAATAATTCAATAGTAGTTACGACTTTCTAATAGAATCATTCTTTGTAAGTCATTTTTACAAGGATACTGGTAATATGCAAACCACAATTAGCACGTGTGAACATGCCCCAACGACTATGCAAATATATTAAATGTAACAATTTAACAAAAATTGAAAGAAAATTAATATCTAAAATTGCATATGCAATAATTTCAGACTTTTGGAAATGTAGTAAAGTGGACACACTTACCTAATTCAAATTAATGACACTGAAAATTTTTGTTAATAATCATGTTTTCATTTTTCATGTCATATATGCTAACAGCAAAATTTATAAAATTCCCCACCTTGGTGAGAGTTTCAACTGTGAAATTTGCTCTTAACACTTAGAGGGCCTAATGTTTTAGTAGTGTCATGATGGATTTGTTAGTTTCTGGTCATAGTCAAAGGTACAGTATCTGGTCTTTGCTGATTTACAATACAGTATTCAGGGCATTTTTGAAAACCAGGAAAAAATATCTAGAAACTGTCTCCATCTGAGACTTAAAGTATTGCATAAACATTGAAAGGTAAGACCACTTAGGCAACTTATAACCTAAACAGCTTCTTTTGTAGGGTTGAATTGTCAATTCATGACATTAATTACACTCTTTTCAAGACTTTTTCAGAGCAGTTTTAGGTTTACAGTGGAACTGAAAGGAAAGGAAGGTACAGTGATTTCCTATATACCTTCTGTTCCCTGACACATGCTTAGCTTCCCCCATTATTAACATCCCACACCAAAGTGGTACATTTTTTACAACTGATGAACCTCCATTGACACATCATTATCATCCAAAGTTCATAGTTTAATTAATATTCACAGTTAGTGCTATGCATTCTATGGGTTTGGACAAATGTATAATTACATTTATCTACCAGTATAGTATCATACAAAGTATTTTCACTGCCCTAAAAATCCTCTGTGCTCTGTATATTCATCCCCTTTCCCTCAACCATTGGTAACCAGTGATCTTTTATTTTCTTCATAATTTTGCCTTTTCCAGAATGTCATATAGTTGGAATAATACAGTAGGTATTTCAGAAAAAATAAAGCAGCTTTTTCAGATTGGCTTCTTTTACTAAGTAATATGCACTTAAGTTCCCTCCATGTTTTTTCATGGCTTCCTAACTCATTTATTTTTAGTGCGAATAATATTCCATTGTCTGGATATACCATAGTTTATGTATATCCAGACAATGGTTTATGTATGTCCAAGATGTCCTTCACTTACTGAAGGACATCTTGGTTGCTTCCAAGTTTTGACAGTTACAAATAAGGTTCCAATAAACTTCTGGTGTGCATTTTTGTGTGAACAGTAGTTTTCAACTCCTTTGAGTAAATACCAGGAAGTGTGATTGCTGGATTGTATGGTAAGAATATATTTCGTTTTGCTAGAAATCACCAACTATGTTTCAAAGTGGCTGTAACATTTTGCATTTCCACCAGCAGTGAATGGGTGTTCCCATTGCTCCACAGCTTCACCAGCATTTGTTACTGTCAGTGTTCTGGATTCTGGTCATTCTAATAGGTATGTAGCAATATCTCACTGTTGTTTTAATTTGCATTTCCCTGTGAAATATGATGTGGCATATGTTTTCATATGTTTATTTGCCGTCTGTATATCTTCTTTAGTGAGGTGTCTGTTAAGTTCTTTCGGCCATTTTAAAATTGGGTTGTTTGTGTCTTCTTGTTCAGTTTTAAGAATTCTCTGTATATTTTGGATAACACTCCTTTATCAGGACTTTTGCAATTTTTTCTCCTAGTCTGTGGCTTGTCTTCTCATTCTCTTGATATTGTCTTTTTGCAGACCAGAAGTTTTCCATTTTAATAAATTCAGCTTATCAATTATTTCTTTTATGGATTGTACCTCTATATCTAAAGAGCCAAACCCAACATCGTCTAGATTTTATCCTATGTTATCTTTCAAGAGTTTTATAGTTTTGTGTTTTACATTTAGGTGTATGGTATATTTTGAGTTAATTTTTGTGAAGCTCTGTGCCTAGATTCCTTTATTTTTATTTATTTTTTTATGATCAGTTGTCTATACTTATATGGGTCCACTTCTGGGCTCTTTATTGTGTTCCTTTGATCTATTTGTTTACTCTTTCACTAATATCACACTGTCTTGATTACCATAACTTTATGGTAAATCTTGAGGTCAGGTAGTGTCAGTCTTCCAACTGTGTTCTTCTCCTCCAATACTGTGTCGGCTATTCTAAGTCTTTTGCTTCTTCACATAAACCTTAGAATCAGTTTGTCATTACCTACAAAACAACTTGCTGAGCTTTTTATTAGCATTACATTAAATATATAGACCAAGTTGAGAAGAACTGACATCTTGATAATATTGAGTCATCCTATTTGTGGACATAGAATATATCTCCATTTATTTAATTCCTTTTTGATTTCTTTCATCAGAAT
Source organism: Rhinopithecus bieti (assembly GCF_001698545.2). Lineage (NCBI taxonomy): Eukaryota > Metazoa > Chordata > Mammalia > Primates > Cercopithecidae > Rhinopithecus > Rhinopithecus bieti. Next base: position 3,307,869 of record NW_016803417.1, read on the forward strand.
TTTATAATTTTCTTCACATATATTTTGTACCTATTTTGTTAGATTTATACTTAAGTATTTCATTTTGGGGTGTGTTAATGGAAATGGTATTGTCTTTTTAATTTAAAATTTTACTTACTCATTGCTGGTATATAGTAAAATAATTAACTTTTGAATATTAACCTGTATCCTGCAACTTTGCTGTAATTGCTTGTTAGTTCCAGGAGGATTTTTATGATTCTTTCAGATTTTCTATATAGATGATTATGTCATCTGTGAACAAAGACCATTTTATTACTTCCTGCTCAATTTGTATACCTTTTACTTCTTTTTCTTGTCTTATTGCATTAGCTAGGACTTAATTAAACTTTTAATCAGTGTTCTGAGTCATCACAACTGTTCCTCTTTCCTGAATAACATCCACCATGCCCTTTCTCCAGGAAAAAAGAAAATTCACTTTAGTGATGGATGCACTGCTAGGCTTAAAAAGAGTTGCCATATGTGGCATCTGATATAATGTTGCCAATAATGAGGAAGGAAAGCTACTTGGAAAAACCAAAGAACACTGAGTGATGTAAGCATCAACATTTGCACATTTAAGTCTGGTACAGTGGCTCACACTTGTAATCTTAACACTTTGGGAGGCTGAGACAAGAAGATTGCTTGAGTTCATGAGTTCTAGGCTTCAGTCTAGATTGTGACTGCACCACTGCACTCCAGCTTAGGCAACAGAGCAAGGCCCTGTCTCTTAAATAAATAGTTTTCAAAAAGCTCATTAAAAAAAAAAAAATTTGCACCTTAGACAACGTATATATTGAGAAAATGTGGAAAGTATGTACGAGGAAATACTGCTGAAGTCCTTTCCATATCAATTTTGAAAATAATCCATAACATGCTTATTGATGGCAGGGCTCAGCAACACTAGGAGATGGGTTGACCATCAACAAGAGAGAATGTGAACTCCTTTTCATCAAATGAAGTTCCATCTTGGGCAAGTCAAGTGACCTTGGACATGTCAAATCACCTGTGAGCCCTTTTATCTTCATTCATAACATGAGAGGATGTGCTCCAAAACATTTCTAAGGTTCCAGCTATCTTAAACTCTGTCTCAGTTTCCTCATCTGAAGATGGGGGCTATTATAATGGCACCTAACACAATGCATTGTTATGAGGATTATAAAAGACAATAGATTTAATGCACATATTACGCTTCCAACACAGGGAAACACTCAGTAAATCAAGCTACTATTTTTTTGTTGTTGTTGTTCCATCTGTCTAAGAAGTTACAAAGAATGATTATTATCTGTTGTAATTTTTTTTAACTCTTAGAAGTCAATTACTTTTTAATCTACTAAGTTGCATTGGTCTTTTTGTCCTAACTTAATACTTCTCCCTTTTCTCAGGTAAATTATGATCAGTCCCTTCCATGGACTTCACTTCCACTTGCCCTTCTGCACCTTCTTGGCCAAATCCCCACATTTTAGGCCTTCTTGCTCAGTCCATCTTCCTTTGAATGCCCTTTCAGAACTCTTGGTCACTCCCATGCTCAGAAAACAAGATGTCAAATCTTCACTACTCCCCCCAAATTTTAGTTCAATATCTCCAACTGCCCGAAGCCATGCATGTTTGAATGGTTTTCCTTCATTTTACCATGTCTAAAGCATAATTCCTCATTTTACCTAAAATTTAGTGTCTTGTTCAAGCAACTCTTTTGTTGCCAATAACTCTTATTATTTGCATGTATTTTTGTACTGACAAATTATATTACCAAATATTTGATTAAAGAAAAAATCATCCTAAATTCCATGGGCTCAACCTAATCACTGTGCTAATTTAGTTGTAGTTCTTTCCAATCTTTTTCATCATGTATTTTTTGTACCATAATCACAGTTTACAATTCCCATTGTATCTTGCTTATAATTCTAAGTATTCCCTAAGCATTTTCATTTTTAAAGCCTTCATAATAGATTATTGTATAACTATTCTCTCTGTCTGTAGTAATTCTGTCCCCCAGTTCAATCTACATGTCTGACTAACTTTAATCTTATTCACAGCACTGTTTTATGCATCTTTCATGTACTCAAGAACCTTGGGGGATTTTTGTTTTTTTCAGGGGCATCTCACTCTGTCACCCAGGCTGGAGTGCAGTGGCACAGTCTTGGCTCACTGCAGCCCTTGCCTCCCGAGTTCAAGCAATCCTCCCACCTCAGCCTCCTGAGTAGCTGGGATTACAGGCATGTGCCACCACACCCAGCTAATTGTTGTATTTTTAGTAGAGATGGGGTTTCACCATGTTGGCCAGGCTGGTCTCAAACTGATGACCTCAAATGATCCACCCACCTCAGCCTCCCAAAGTGCTGGCATTATAGGCATGAGCCACCACGCCCAGCCAAGAACCTTGGGTGATTCTTTACTGCTCAGAAAATGAAGACTCGGCTCCTTAGTCAAGCACCAAAGGACCTCCTCAAACAGGAATCCATTCTTTTTAGCCTCTTCTTCTATGTAGGCCAAACTCTACTACCGATTTATTCCAAACACCAAAATGTTAATTGCCTTAGTGCTTTCCTTCAAACCATTCCTCCCACCTATAACGCCCACTTCCCCTTTTATGCCTCTTTTAGTACAGGTGCTGTTCTATTCCTCCTCCTCACACTCCCCGAGTCTTCCCCAGCTGCCCCACCCATTGTGGTTACTCTCTTCTCTCTTTTGAACAATTTCCACTTGTTTTAATACCTGAGATACTCATTTGACAAGCTCCAAGACCATATCTTCTACCTTAATATATCCTCAGAGTTCAGGACAAAGGGAGTGCTCAATAAATATTTATTAATGGTGATGATGGTGCCCATTGTCAGCACATCTGTTCTGCTTTCTATGATAATGAGAAAGCATTAGGGAGAAAAAACACTCCAGTCCTCCTTAAATGCTGCCAAAAGTCCCGTAAGATTCACATACATCCTACTCAATACCTTAGACATAATCTGTGTAGGAAGGGAGGAAGGGAGGGAGGAAGAAAGGGAGGAAGGAAGGAAGGAAGGAAGGAAGGAAGGAAGGAAGGAAGGAAGGGAAGGAAGGAAGGAAGGGAGGAGGAAAAAGGAAAGAAAAGAGGGAAGGAAGGAAAGAAAAGAAGGAGGGTAGGAGAGAGGGAGGGAGGGAAAGAAAGAGAAGGGAAGGGAAGGAGAAAGAAGGAAAAGGGAAGAAAGAAAGGAATGAAAAGAAGGCTTATTTTGCATTTTCACATAATATATTTTATTTATGATATAGCAAAGATAAATGTGAAGCATTCTATTATGAAATGTCTTCAGACTCAGACAGCTTTAACAGTGAGTAGCAGACGAATCCAAATTGGGACCCAGGCTTTGTAAATCCAGCCAATGCATTTTAGTCAAATCATAAGCAGTATAACATGATGACTGAAAGCTTGGGCTCCCAGGTGGTGTTGCCTGGGATAAAATTTCAACTCCACCAACTACTAGTTGCATGATTATGGGCAAATCACTCCATTTTTCTGTGCCCCAGTTTACCCATCTGTGAACCAAGACAGTCGCAGTTTTGTTCTGGAAAATGTTTAACAAACGGCTCTCACGCTGAAGTCTCTGATTTGTAGCATATTTTTAATTTCCATGATGTAAGTATTGCCACAATGGCTGATTTCAAGCTACCAACAGGCTCACCAAATTCCTGAAAGTGTAACAATCGGCCCTTACTGATATCTTCCTTACAGGGTTGCTGTGAATATTACATGAGTTAGTGCATACAAAGCACTTAGGACTGGCCTTGGCACATCATACACTCAGTCTGATAAGTATTCACTATTTTTGTTATACCATTTTAACTTGCTTTCTTCTATGGAAATGGAGGGTAGAAATAGTATTATTGAAAAAAGCAGTTGCCTTGCTTTTAGTTCATTTCAGCCCCTTCCTCATCACATGCTTTATGTTCACTACTGCCAAGCAGCCCCATTGACTTATTTGAATTTTCTTTCCTTTTCCTTAATTCATTTTTTTTTTTTTTTTTTTTTTTTTGAGCATTCTAAGAATCAGAGGACTGGCTTAAAGCCACATACCAGGGGAAAAAAAAAAAGGAGTTATAGAAAGTAAGGATAATCCCAACCGAGTAATTTTCCCTGAATAATCATTTTAGGAAAGACTTAAGTATCACCTCAAATAACTAGATATAAACATTTTTTTGGATACAATTACTTTTTTCCCCATTTTGAGGGAGACTATGAATTGTACTCCACTTAGCCTCTTTTCAAAATAATTTTATTCCCTGGTGTTCTTCTGACACAAAATAAATAAGAATTTTCATGAAAAAGAATCTCAAAATATATTAATCTGAACAATGTGACTTTCTGCTTTTTGATTTCTGTGGGCATATCCATGACTTCTACTTATAAAATATCTGCTAATGAATATTATAATTTGCTGGGTGTTTTCTCAGAACTAACACTTAGGCAATAAACATTGGATACCTATGGAAAACATGGTGTTTTTCAACCAAATGTTGGCCAGTGAATAACTCTGTTCATCAGCTAAAAACCCCAGACCCTAGCACATTTCTGTAGAGTATCTTGCTCTTTCTTGCTCAGGTGTTTTGTCACTCCTTTGTTTTACAACTTTTGAATTCACTATTTCCTTCTCCCACTTATAAAATGGTTTGCAACTTTGTTTTTTGTGAACTTCCCGCTGTTCTCAGCCACTTTCTTCATTGTTCCTTTCCTCATGTTGCTATTTGTTACTTCTGTTCAACAGCTAGGGAGTCTTTTAATTACCAAGTGCCTCCTTTTATCATTGGAGGAATGGAAGAGACATTGAAAAGTTGAGTCTACAATCCCATGCAAGCCACCTGCTTGACTCCTCCCTCTCTAGAGAAAACAGAAGTCTCTTCCAATCTTCTCCCTCCCATGTCTCCCCCTCCCCTACAGCAACACTGGCAATCACCTTTCCATTTTCTGTCTCTGTGATTTTGACCACTCTAGGTATGTCACGTAAGTGGAATCATAGAGTATTTATCTTTCTGTGAGTGGATTATTTCCCTGAGCATAATTCCCTCAAGTTTCTTGTATATTGTAGCATATGACAGGATTTTCTTCCTTTTTAAGGCTGAATAACATTCCATTTTATGTATATACAACCTTGTGCTTACCTCTTCATCTGTTAATAAATACTGGGTTGCTTTCATTTTTTGGCAATTGCACATAATACTGCTGCTATGGACACAGGTATACAGATATCTGCTCTGCTTCTTGCTATCAATTCTTTTGGGTATAAACCTGGAAGTGAAATCTCTGGATCGTATCATAATTCTATTTTTAATGTTTTGAGGAACTGCCATACTGTTTTTCATAATGGTCATACCACTATATATTCCTACCTCTAGTACACAAGGATTCCCAATTTCTCCACATCCTTTCAGCACTTGTTATTTTCTGGTTTCTGGTTTTTATTTTTTTAATTGATAGTAGCCATTCTATTGGGTATGAAATGGTATCATCTACCATTTTTTATTACTGATCTTCATTAAAACCAGAATGTTTTAAGCAGAAAGCTGAATGTCAAATTTCTATCATTTACCATGTTGATCCTATGCTCATAATTTTCAAAATCCCTTGAATTCTGGTTGTTACTGCCATTTTCATTTTTGTGCTAAGGCACATGACTTAGTTTCTCCAAGACCAAATCAGAGACTATAAAATCTATTTGAATTCTGTGATGTGCTTGTTAATAACATCTCTCCACTTTTTCCACGGTAAATGCCATCCTGCAGGACCGTCTAGGCTTGGTAACACTTCTCCAGCTGGAGGGCAGTAGGCCACTTCTCCCTGCACAATTAAACTGCTTATGGTTGACCTTTCTATTTCCTTTTTGTCAGCTTTATTGAGGTATAATATGTACTTAAGTGTAAAATTTGATGAGTTCTGACAAATCTATGGAGTATTGAAACCACCACCATGGTTATGGTATAGAATGTTTCAAGGGGTTATTATTTGACTTCTCTGTCTTAATTAATTTCAACAAAACAGAAACCTGGTATATATACACTATTATTAACAGTAGTATAAACTACTGTTCACAGGTAATAAACAATATCACTCCCATATCTGTATCCTTGTCCTGTTATTGCTAAAGGATTCTTTAGAATACAAAAGGGAGATGGAAAAGGTGTGGAGAGGAGCCCATAGGAGCGGACAGGAGAGCAGGGAAGAGAGGAGGAAATAGTATGTTTATTCTAAGTTAACATATTTAAATAAGAATAACACTAGGCTATTATTATGATTTTGTTTTTTCCTCCTCCTATAGTAAATGGCTATATCCCTGTGGTCTGAATAATTTATCTTTCACAAGACAGTTTTTTTTTTTGGTCTTTTTTTTTTTGCCTAATATCATGTCTATAGATTAGTTACTTGCTTGCTTTCTTCCTTCCTTTCTTTTTGTTTCTTTTCAGAGATGCTACTCTCTGAAATGTGGTTATTTACTTATTCTTGATTAACAATTTACTTTAAAATGTCATTTCTCAGTGGAGGAGCATTTATATTGGTCACATCAAATTCACTTATTTTCTATGAGTAGTTTCTTTTATTCAACAAATACATTATTGAGCATTTCCTCTTCACAGAATATTCCATTATTCTTTCAGTAATTTTATTTTACATCCAACAAACTCTTTACTTAGCATTTACTATGTATCAGGCAAGCCTTTTTCTTATCTTGCTTAGAGCTAAATTAGAAACTAAGTTTTTTCCTTTTCCTGCACTATCTAGGATGACTTTTTCTATATTCAGGCCACAACTTTATGTAGCATTTGTTAACATTTTCCCTCTACACAAATAGCATTGTGTTCTTTAGTTCAAGCAAGGCTTGGAATTTGTCAGATTTTTTTCCAGTTTTCTTCAGAGCTTATTATTTGCCTTTATGTATTTTGGAATGTTGCTTTAACTGTTTTAATTAGAGGTCTCTTAAGTTACCTTGGAATCTATATTTAAAGACTTCTATCCCAAATCTCTGTCTACATATAACTCAGTCACATCCTGGCACTTCTGAAGTTTCAATCTTGGGACCTAATTCTAACACCAAAATGATGCCTTATCCATTCTGATGCTTGAGTCTCCAATATCCAGTTTCCCCTGAAATCCCAATAGTTCTTTGTGTGTAATAGGTAACCAGTAATGACTTATCTTATAGAATTTTAAAAGTCAAAAGAACTTTATGGATCAAAAACATTGGGGTAAATTTTCATGATCTTGAATTTGGCAATGGTTTCTTAGATATGACACAAAAAACACAAGCAAGAAAAGAAAAAAGGAATAAGTGGGACTTCATCAAAGTTAAACATTTTTATGCTTCAAAGGACATCATCAAGAAAGTGAAAAGACAGTCCATGGAATAGGAGATAATATTTGCAAATCATTTATCTGGTAAGAGCCCAGTATCCAGAATATAAACGAACTCTTACTACTCAACAGCAAAAAGATAAAAACAATCCACTTAAAATATATGTAAAGAAATTGAATAGACATTTTTCCAAAGAAGATATATAAGATAATAGTGGTGATGATGGTATCAAGGCTTTTCAAATGAAGCAACTGAGCAAGAGCCTTAGTGGATTGATTGATTGATCCATTGTTTAAATTTTTTTTGAGTGCCCCTTTTGTGACTGGCACTGTGCTAGGCTAGGAATTCAATGATGGACAAAAACAGATGCTGTTCATCTTTCGTGAAACTTGACTTTGGGATGGAGATAGACACTAACCAAGTCATCACCCAACTGCAGACTGAGGTGAATTCTATGAAGTAAAGAAACACTTTTCTATGAAAATGCAGAATAAAGAAACTTAATCTAGACTAAGGTTCAGAGAAGGCCTGCTTCTTAGAGCAATTTTTGAGCTGAGATCTGTGGAATGGGTAGGAGAGGTGGGCAAGCAATCTAAGAAGAGAGACTAGCATGTGCAAAGCCTATGGCAGAGGAAACATGACATTCAACGGCATTCAAGCACATGCAATAAGGTAGTTGTGGTTGGAGGAAGCTGCATAAAGAGGAGATGAGACTGGAGAGACAAGCAGGGCCTGGTAGGGCCCCCTACATAGGCCCTGATAAGAATATTGCTCTTTATCCTATGGATGATAAGAGTAGGGATGGATAATGATTATCTTTATCCTAGAAGTCAAGAATGGACTGTAAGGGGCAAGAGAGGTTGTGGAGTGAAGTAGAAGTTAGGAAGCTTTTGCAGAAATAGATGATGGTGTTTGAGAGGTGGTGATAGAGATGGGGAGAAATTGAGCTAGACCTCTAGAACAGGAGTAGAGTTAAAAAAGGAAAGGAGAAGACTGGCCCAGGCAAACCAACACCATGCACAGAGACATGGAGGCATTAAAGCATGAAGCAGAAGTTGAGTTTGGTGAACCCTTAGGTCACTACAGCAGGATCCATGGAAAGGCCATGGGAAGGTGTTGGAGCAATCTACAGGCATCAGATCACCGTGGAGCTCATTGGCAAGTTTGGACCTTATCTTGGTGGACGTGGGAAATTGTAAAGCCATTTAAGAAGGGAAATGTGACTACCAGATTCACATTTTACAAAGATTATTCCAGGGGTGGCAGAGAATAGATTTAAGGAGAGTAAATAGAAAGTAATCTTGAATATTAAACCAGGAAGCTGGATAGGGGTCGGCTGCAACTGCTCAACCTGAGAACTAATGAGGATCTGGACAACACAGTGTCATGAGGATGGGAGAATGAGATGCATGTAATACTACTTTCGAGACAGACCAATTGGTAATCACAATAGTTGTGATTTATTAAGCCCATGGCACATGTATAACCCCAGTATCTTCTTACCTGCTGTCTCACGGGTACTTGCCTGCTTAGTGACTATGGCACTAAACAAATGAAAAGACGCCTTCGGAACAGAGCCTCTGACAACATTCTGCTTCCAGAAGTTCCCCTCATTTTGTTGTGACACTGTCACCCATCTAAACTACCAGTTCTTTAAGGAGAGGGATGATGTTTTATTTCTTATTTCATGTCCTACTTCTGTTGCCATGTTTACCTCAAAGAAGAGGTTCAATAAATACTTGAATAAAGTAGACGACTTTAAAAGGCTTATTTCTCAGTGTACCCGCCACACTACTAACATCAAGGGGTAAAAATAAACACGTTACAGAATTATGGAACTCTGAAGACCTCACTGCCTAACTTGCTGATGTCTTAGCTATTTTTTAAGACAAAATATTGCCCTCATTCTGCTCATGCGCATAAAAATCTGTCATTCTCTCTCTCTTTTTTTTTTTTTTTTTTTTTTTTTTGAGATGGAGTCTTGCTCTGTTTCACAGGCTGGAGTGCAGTGGCACGATCTCGGCTCACGGCAAGCTCCACCTCCCGGGTTCTCGCCATTCTTCTGCCTCAGCCTGCCAAGTAGCTGGGACTATAGTCGCCCACCACCATGCCCAGCTAATTTTTTTTTTTTTTTTTTTATTTTTAGTAGAGACAGGGTTTCACCGTGTTAGCGAGGATGGTGTCAATCCCCCGACCTCGTGATCCACCTGCCTCAGCCTCCCAAAGTGCTGGGATTACAGGCATGAGTCACCCCACCCAGCCAAAAATCTGTCATTCTTATCACCAAGGTGTGTCGGTTTTGACTGATGTTCCACTGTCAGATCTGTTGTAATGTGCACAGTGGGGTAAACCAATATGTGATTTAAATGAATTTAAAAAGCTATCTCAAGCTCAAAACACCTATGAAGAGACTGTCACATCAATATTCAAGAAAAATGGGTCCAAAAGTTTATTTGAACTTGTCTTTCAAGTGTGTCAACTCCAGCTCAAGGGTTCTACAATAAAATAAAGGATGGCCTTTTTTCTCGCAATGTACCTGGCTTGTCTGATATAAATTATATTTATCAGACCTCCTATCTTCAATGATGTAAGCAGATCCCATTGGAAAATCTGGTTCTGAGACTGCTTGCTCAGAAAATTTTGGTCTCAGAAAACTTTTAGCTAAGACATAATTCCTGAAAGGCAAGGCTTTGAAGATATTGGGGATAGGGTTAAAGCAATTAGAATAGTAATTCAGAGATTAGAACTTACATTACCAGTGTCTAAAGCTTAATAAAGGCTTTAACAAAGAACAGTTAGATAAGTCTCAGAAAGGAATCAGAGCAAAAGAAAAAAGTTTATTTGATATGTGAACACCAAATAGTCTCTAAATATACATTAGTATGCGTATAAAATTTATGCATGCATATCAGCCAGTTTGGTCTGCTAATTATGATACAAAAATATGGAAGAAAGGTCATAAAATTTCTTTTAGAATTAATTTGTACAATCCAAGAGATACATGCTAACAGTATCACATGGCAAAACCTCCTAGAGCTGTAGGATTATTATTTCCCTTCATGATCTACTAGTTGGCCTTCCTGTTGCTGATTTAGGAGATAGAAATGGGAGAATATAGTAGGGATAACTGTCCAGAGAGGAGTAGGAAGAGAAAGACTCAGGTAATGTATTGGACGACATGTAATATTGTGTCCTGGGCCGTGTTAGTAAGGAATCTTGTCTTCTGTCTTCCAATTAGTAGGAGTGAGAACTCAGCCACCAACAGGAGCTCTGCGGGTGGTAGAGACAGTGGGGTCAGGGTATCGGTTCTGCTGGTTGAGCTTCCAGGCAGCATGCCTCCACCTGAGGCCACAGTTTCTCTGGAGGTAGGGGAAGGGGTGTCATCTTGTATCGTCACTTGCCCTGGGTTCTGAAACCTGCTCCTCCCTCACTCTCTCATGCCTACAGCTGCGAATGGTTCTCTACTATTGCTATTCTTGAAATGCTTGCAGTGGTGAAGGACTACTCTGTTGATTTCCTTGAACTCTGCCCATACCTTTGTAAATGTCCCTTCATTAACATGCCTCAAACCCTTTTGAATGTACCGGCTGCTTTTTGCTTCGAACTCTGACTGACGCAATTGTCTTCTAACATAAATGGAGCATTAGGCTCTAACAAGGTGATCCTGGAAAATCCCAAGGAGATAAGGTAACAATTTTTACTGACCTCTTTCTTTGGCCTTAGTAATAAAATAAAAAGGAATGCTTAACATATCATCTGTGGTTAATTATTGATGGAATAATGTTATCCTCATTAGCGCCCGCTCTTCTCTGGTAAGCCCCGCTCCTCAATTGACTATAAACAAAATTATGAAACAACTTTATGAATTAAGTATTGGACATGTTAAATTTGAGATGCCTGATGGACAGTCTAGTGGTAATACTTTCTACATGTTAAAGACGAAATTGTTTGCCCCTGAGGCAGTGAGTTCCACATTGCAGGCAATGTTCAAGCAGCAGCTGGAAAAGCAATGAATCACTCTTTGGGCTTGCTGATTTTAAGGTCTTTTCCAATATGTACTTTCATGATTTTAAGTTATAATGTTCTATCACCATAATATTTATTATGAAAATGTTGGCTATTCAGTTGGATATTTTAATAAAATGGTACAGGAACAATACACACACAGATATTTAAGCACAAAAATCTTAATGAATATTCATATCTTCAGTATGACATGGTAGAAACTCTGGTCTCTGGAGAGAGCTAAAGCTCTGACTCAGTGCCAGTTCTCAACAAAAGGCTGTATGTCCTAGGGAAGTTAGCTAACATCTCTGAGTCTCGGTTTTCTCACATTTTTCTCATAGAGCAATGGTGAGAATTCAATGAGCTAACATCTAGGACAAATTCAGGTACTCAATAAGGGTTTCACATTCACCATTAAACTGTTCTTCCTGTTACGTTAATTAATAATGCAAAGATAAATAAAAGTGTGTTTAATAATTCTTTTCTAAATTGAAAAAACCACAAAGTAATGATCAACGCGTCTACTTTAGCATCTCACAACATGACATGACCTGGCAAATATATTGTTTAAGAAGGAGTCTTTCCTGAGAGAGCTAATATTTTAAAATACTAGAAACGAATTCTCTTTATATAGTGCTGCTCTCCACTGTATAGCCATTTTGTACTTAAAGCATCGAAACATTATAAGCCAGGCATTATTATCTCTGTTAATAAAGGAAGGAATTTATAAGGGCAGATAACCTCACTCATTATCCTATAGGAAGTAGTCTTTCCACTAACTCATCTGGACATTTTACTCTGGTTAGGAAAATAAGACGAAAACATTTAAAAAATTAAAAAATCAAATTACATATAGCAGCACAGACATGCTACATGAGTTAAGCCAACTCATTTCTAAGTACAATCAAGAATTTGTGGAGCAGGAAAATCTCCCTGCTCCATCAATTCTTGGGTAGAGTAGTCTGGCAATAAGATAAACATGTAGTCTGTAGGTTCAGCAGAAACGTAACCAAATCCTGGCTCTTTCACATCCAAGTTGTGTCACCTTAGACAAACTCTTCGGCTTTCTACGCCTCAATTCCCTCATCTGCAGAATGTAGGTTAAAACAGAACCTACCCATTGGGTTATTAGGAGGTTTAAAGGAAATAATCCAGTTAAAGTGCTTATTAAAGCCCTACTGCAGAAAAAGTGTTTAATAAATAAAGCTGTTATTATTACAAGACAAAGCAACAGAGTCCCACTGGAGAGCTAATTTGCTGAGAGCCACAGAGCTGGTTAGTGACAAAGAAGAGACTGGAGCCTAATTCCTGTCCAGTGTCCTTTAGTTATGAATGAACCATCGCTTAATTAGGTTTTGAAACATGGGTGATAAGAACTTCAGCTAAAAGAAAGAATGAGGGCTAGATAATGCGCTATCTGCAATCTATGGACGTTGCTTTTCTCAGAAGCAGATACGTCGCAAGTATCTATGCGACATAAATAAATCACATTCCTTCCAAATGTTCTTGCCTTCCTCCTATGTGGGAGACTACCTCACAGTTAAACACCTTATAACATGGCTCACTTGTGATTTCAGTGACCAAATTCCCTTCGACAGGTATAAAAAGGCACAGGCTTAGAACACATTTGGCTCTTACCATGACTAATGCCATAGTGAGTCGTCAGTGTGGACAGTTCCGGCAGGACAGAAATGGATGTGGAGATTAAAGAACCAAAGTAAAGGCTACCATCATCTTCAAGGCTAGCCTGTGCTCAGTTTTATACACACTCCTTAACTGTTTTGAGTCACCAGGGACTTATCACTCTCAGCCTCAATTACGAAAGCATTTTTCTAGTCACATGTTGTAACTAGGAGAACAGTAGCCTTATAACCAGTTACCGTAACATCCTTGTCTAATAGGACAGACTCTTTAACAATGCATTAAGGCTGAATGAATCTGGGCAATCAAGAATAAAATAATAGTGAAACTTTAAAGAAGAGTGTGCTTAAGATGATTCTTCAGGCTTTTCTCTGATTAGTTTTCTTCTGTTAGAAGTATTTGTTGTTCATTGCCTTTTAAAAATCATTTCACGTGGATCCTAGTCAATTGCAGTGAGCACAAGTTGACCCAAAATCTTTATTAGGCTCTTGCGGCGCCATCTTCCTGACTTTTCTTGGAATAAAAGTAGAGCCTCCCTGGGTTTAGAAACTGCTTTTCTGGTTAATGAGGACTGAACAGTTTTATTCCTAATTACAGTAGTCCCTTTTATAATGTCATGTTTCTAGAAGCGATTGGAACATTTGCATCTTTAAACGCCAAGCCAGCAAAAACAGTTGTAGCATATATTAAACTCTGAGTAATTATAATATTCTATTTAATTCTTTCAGACTGGGAGAGAGACTTCCACATGAACTGTCTGCAGATTCCCAGAGAGTAACAGAGGAGAACGTTCCAGTATGATGTTCATGAGAAAGCTGCAGCCTTGAGGACCTGCATATTAACATAAGTGATGCAAGAGCCTAGGAGATGCCTTTCTCAGCTCTATCAGGGAGAAATCTATTCATTCCTCCTCTTTCTTAAAGAATAAGGCGGCCTCCTGCTGCTTCTCTGTTAAACATAAAGAATTTAAAACTAACCAGTTTAGAGGGTCTTGCTTAGATTATATGTCTGGATTTTAGCCAATGTATATGGTGTTGATATGGCATTTTCAAAGTATATTATCCAGCAACATTCCTCTGCTGATTAATCCTTTTTGGGTGATTCTGCATATTCAGTTTGTATCCTTCTAGTTTGTTCTTCTCTGTTTTTACTTTATTCCAGTTACTTAACTTCACCCTTAAAACCAGGAGGTTTTAAAAAATCACTTTTCCTCTTTAGCAAATATGATGGGTAGTAGCTGCCATCTCAACAATGGTGACAAAAGACAGAAGGAAATGATATATCCTCCCTTCACCTTGAGTCATTTTCCATGCTAATTCAGGCAAGACTTACTTTTAGGAAGAGGCCAGCATGGTATGACACTTTAGCTTGATGCCCAGCATTGCTACCTGTGTCATCTTTGAATCTCGACGTCCACATCTGTAAAATGGATAAGTCTCTGTAAAGATCAAGAGATAACACATACAAAGTACCAAGCTTGGTACACAAGGAAATGCTTGCTATACGTTAGTTGCCTTTCCCTTTCATTTTAAGGCGGTCAGATATATCACTTAAAAGTCTGCTTTGGAAAGAAAATTTGCAATGGAAACCTCAAAAATTGTTAACCAGTGAAACTGTTCTTTGGTAAGTAATTACAGAAAATTGGATAGCATTCTAAATATGAACTTGTTTCATGTAATTAACCTGAGGCCTTTTAGGCAACAGGAGGCAAGAATAGCCTATATAAGGAATGTATGATCCAGCAAGAGATTAGCATCGGCCTACTTACCACCAGGGGACAATATCAGGCTATAATTATTGTGTAAATGCTCCTTATGAAATACTGGCCTTGGTGACGTCAGACCCCAAAAGAGGTATGCGGTAGTTTTTTTCCAGTAGCATCCAAAGAGGGGGCATAGTGTAGTGGAAAGAATATTGACCTTTGCACATCCTGCTGCCTACTTGCTAATTAAACGTCTCTGAAACTGAGTTTTTTGTGTGTGTGTTTAATCTGTAAAATGTGAAAGGGAATTTTTAATTGCCTTTCAGGATGATTTGAAGCAGGGATTCTCAAACTTCTATGTGTGCACAAAGCACCCGAAGACCTTGTTGTAATGCAGTCTGGTTCAGGAGGCTTGCAGCGGAGCCTGAGATTCTGCATTTCCAATAACTCCCAGGAGATGCTAGTGCTGCTGGTTTGAGGACCACATTTGAGAAGCAAAGGTTTAGAGGACTGTATGAGATATTATACGTGTAAAAAGGACTTGTAGACTCTTGGGCACAACAGGTAGAAGGGAATGTCATTAATAGCAGTATTCACAGACAGTATTCAATTTAGAGTGAAAGGATGTGAAAGTCAGTAGTGTTACATGTTTTCTCTAATATGTATTTTCTCTAATATATAACACTATTGACTTGCACATCCTTTCATTCTTCTTTTCAGTGCTTCTAGCAGTACCTGTTCAATGATTAATTTATTTTATTTTATCCCAGTTACTTTAACTTCACCCTTAAAACCAGGAGGAGTTTGGTAGTCACTATTCCCCTTTAGGAAATATGATGGGTAGTAGCTGCCATCTCAACATTGGTGACAAAAGACAGAAGAAAATGATATATCCTCCCTTCACCTTGAGTCACTTTCCACACTTTTCTTTTCAGTGCTTCTAGCAGTACCTGCTCAATAATTAATTTTTTTAGTGTAGTTAAGATGGAGTCTATGGAATATACCATGCTTTGCACAACATAGATATTGGGAAGAAGAAAAGGAGGGATAAAGGGAAGGAGGAAGGGTGAAAGGATAAAAATACATGGTGTTTAATGGTACATATTGATGTCTCTTCTTAGAGAAAAGGGAATGTGATAGAAGAAATGAAGACAGCCCATTAACATATTACATTGAATATTTGAGGACAGTCACAAGTAAAGACAGATTAAAGATATTTACATCGATGATGGGGGAATTTAGGGATGGTATTGTGAATAGATATGGCTTGATAAATTTCCAGAAACTATCTGTGATGTCTCATCTGTCTATATCAGGGGTCCCCAGTCCCCAGGTCATGAACAAGTACTGGTCGGTGCCCTGTTAGGAACCAGGCCGCGCATCAGGAGGTGAGCTGCAGGTGAGCGAGCATTACCACCTGAGCGCCACCTCCTGTAGGATCAGCAGCGGCATTCGATTCCCATAGGAGTGCAAACCCTATTGTGAACTGTGCATGTGAGGGATCTAGGTTGTTCACGCCTTATGAGAATCTAACCAATGCTGGATGATCTGAAGTAGAACAGTTTCATCCCAAAGCCATCCCCACCCCGCCATCCCAGTCCATGGAAAAACTGTCTTCCACAAAACTGGTTGGTCTCTGGTGTCAAACAGGTTGGGGACTGCTGGTATACTATGTCTACTCAAAGGTTGCTGGAAGAGATACAAAAACATGGAGAAAATATTTTTGTCAAAAACATTACTTTGAGATCTTAATCCAAGACCACGGACCTTATCTATGAGTGAACATCATTTATTGAGCACTCACTGTGTGCACAACATGATACCAAGTACACTTCCTTTTTCCATGGAACTCAACTTCGTGATTGTGCCATTGCACAGCCAGGTGATACTGGGACCCAAGAGCAGGGCTGCACTGTCTTCTCATCATTTTTGGCAAGCTGGCTTTACCTTCTAAGTTTTAAAAAGACTTCAGAGGTAATCCTCAGTCACTTTCTACTGATATTTGGACTAACTGAAAAAAGACAAGCATTTAAAGGTAAATTCCCCTCAGGATCCTTTATTCAAATGATATCTCACCACATCACCCAATCTCAAGGTGCACCCTCTCTCACCCTGTCCTGACATGAGCCCTCACTCCTGCTCATGTGCTCCCTAGCACTCATCAAACACTCCGGAGTTTTCTTACTTATTTTGTTACCATCTGTCTTCCCCAGTGAGACACCAACTCAGAGAGCAGGGATTTTTTTTTTTTCCCTATTCACCACTGTATCCCAGCAATTGGAATTGCATCTGCACATAGCAGGTGCTTAGTAAATATTTGTTAAGGGAATAAATAAATAGGATTTATAGTAGATAAATGCTTTAGCAACATTTTCTTAAAGACCTTTAGAGAAGAGACTATGTGGTTTCATTTTTCCAGAGCGCATCCCTGGAATTCTGGAAATCATTACTTAACTCCTTTTCTCCCAAATAACTTTCTGTTTTCAATAAACATGGGAACAAATATAACATATTGCCCAAGACTTAATTAATGTTAATTTAATAATGAATGTGAATAGGACACATTTTTTTCTGTGCCCCTTCCAAAAGCAAGGTGCTCGCGGAGCCATGCAGGGGCTCCCTGGAGAATTACTTACCAGAGAGCTTCCTGGAGTATACAAAGTGACTGCTGAGTGTCTAAGGGATCTCTTTTTCTCTTGCCTTGGTGACCAGGCAACCACAGGAATAAAATTGGGGAAGATGGCTAATCTTTCTGCAGGCATTCAGGGAGAGAGAGCACTCTGATGGGTCCTTATCTCCTGTGAACACCCTGAGTAACCTTCAGCATCTCCAAAGGCAGAGAAGTGTGGTAAAAAAATGCCAGTCCCTAACTCAAGCTTTCCCAGGGCTGTGTCAGGTGAATCCCAATCAAGCCTCAATTGAGACAGTGCTTCCCTCCTTCAGCAGACCACCTGTTTTTGATGTCTTAGAGCTATGGGCCTTTAGTTTAACTCCAGGGTCATTTGGAAGCTACTGAGATGACCACGGTTCACTGTGTTAACCCTTGAAGGATAGTATTGATGGTAACTAACAGAGCAGAGTGTCACAGTGACCCGACCTTGGAAACAGTTTGGTTAGAGCTGAGCTCTAGCTTGTGAATCCTATTTTCAGTCTTCATGCAGTTTTAAGATTTAGCCCAATTTGCAGACCATCCCCTACCCAGGCTTGAAAATGGCTTTATTTCACACTTTGCAGTAGGAGGTAAGTGGGTTTCTATGTGAAAATGATGGTGCCAAAGACATTTATGAACATTAAAAAATGTCTGAACATGGCTTAAAGCCACTCAGCCTATTTCTCCTCCTGCGCTGTGCCTTGTGGAGCGTATGCAAGTTCAGAGCTCTCTTTGAAATCAGTGGCAGTTATGAGCTTGGAGCAACTCTGTGGGGCACTGAGCAATATAATAAATGAACCCCTTTGAAGACCAACCATTGTAGCTGGGCTCTTTTTGTGCTACCCAGCACTGATTTCTCTGGGTGTTCTGTGGGGCGGTGGGGCGTGGCCTACCAACACAACATTCTCTGGTTTTCTACTTTGGTCCTGAAAGGTGGGAGGAGTTTAGGAAACTAAGTGCTTCTATTTCCTTGAAGAATTGACCTAAACCCTTTTGCTGTTAACTCCTGGGATAAGCCATCCCATGCCCATGTACCTTCAGTTAAAACAAAACAAAGGCTTTCTTTCATCTGCGTGTGCTTACTGGTTTATGCAGCAACAAAACCAGCAACAACAACAATAAGAAAAACAAAACAAGTCTGCCAGGAAATAAAGCAGACTTATTTGTATATCAGGGCTTTTTCCAATTATTTATGTAGTTAAAAGCAGATAGCACAATCTGGGATATTTTTCATGTTTCTCCTGTGACATTGCAGGCTAAGTTGATAATCTGATACCAAGATGAAATTTCCTGAATATTCTTAAAAGGGAATTAAAGCTTTTTTTAAATTGACTTTTGACTAAATATTCCTAAATGGCTGGTATCCATATTTCAAATAGTTCAATAAGATAAGAATGTTCAAGTTGCCTTTAAACATAATTAAAAAGACTGAATTATTTGGCCCTGTTTTTCTTTCTTTTTTCTTTTTCTTTTTTCTTTTTTTTTGAGCCAGAGTTTTGCTCTGTCGCCCAGGCTGGAGTGCAGTGGTGCAGTCTCAGCTTACTGTAGCCTGCACCTCCCAGGTCCAAGTGGTTCTCCTGCCTCAGCTTCCCAAGTAGCTGGGACTACAGGCACACACCACCATGCCCAGTTAATTTTTGTATTTTTAGTAGAGACAGGTTTTCACCATGTTGGCCAGGATGGTCTCGAATTCTTGACCTTGTGATCTGTCGCCTTGGCCTCCCAAATTGCTGGAATTACAGGTGTCAGGTGTGAGCCACCACGCCTGGCCATTTGGCCCTATTTTTCAAGTGCAAGTGTGAATGACTGCTTGAATGCTACTGCCCGCACTGGATGCAGATTCAACTAATTTTTGCAGAACCTCTTCTTTATTTCTCACAATGGCACTGTGAGATCAAGATTGTTAACCCTACTTAGCACATGAAAGAAGTGAGGCCAGTGAGTTCCAATGGCAAAGAGCTGGTGGCAGAGTTGGTGTCTACACCTAGGTTCTTTGACCCTCAAATCCAGCCCTCATTCCACTGCAAAATTTAGCTACTTCTCAAGCTACAATAATCTGTCCCTCTCTGCAATTAAAGTAACATGTTATTTATTCACAGTGAGAAGTATTTGAGCAAATACTGAGTCAGGGCCAAGTCCCTGTAGGGGCCTGATCAAGAGTAATTGTAAGAAATGTCAATATCAAGTGAAATGGACTTCAAGGAAACTTTCATTTCCATATACAAATGTGGTATAAGAAAGTTCATTTTACTATCTTTGAAACTATTTCTAGGAGAAAAATAGACAGAATAATCTTTATAGTTATTGACTGGTTTAAGATTCTTTGTTTACTTTGTTATATTCAGCCTCATTCCCAAACCATGCTGGGTGAATATCAGATGAAAAATAAGTGAAGTGTAGTTAAAGAACAAATGGAAAATAATATGAAGTGGAAACCAGAGGGAAACTAATGCATGCAAAGGCACACCACACTGAAGATGAAGGCAAAACACACAAATAAAACAAAAAATATCAGTCATAAGATAATAATTATAACTAATATGTATTAAGGACTTATGATTTGCCAGACATAATGCTAAACATTTTTACATTGATTGTCTCATTTAATTCTCACCGCATCCCTATGGAGCAGGTACTGTTATTTTTGCTAATTTATAGATGAAGAAATTGAAGCATAGAGAAGTTAATAGGCTCAAGATCAACCAACTAATAGATGATGGATTCTGAATTTGAAATCATGCATTCTGGTTTCAAGACCATACAAACATGGAAACACATTGCCATTACTCATGAAAAACCAATTATTTCCTGGCATTTGGGTCTAAAATAAATGACTCTGGGCAGGGCACAGTGGCTCACGCCTTAATCCCAGCACTTTGGGAGGCCAAGGCAGGCGGATCACAAGGTCAGGAGATCGAGACCTGGCTAACATGGTGAAACCTCGTCTTTACTAAAAATACAAAAAATTAGCCAGGCATGGTGGCACACATCTGTAGTCCCAGCTACTCAGGAGGCTGAGGCAGGAGAATCACTTGAACCCAGGAGGCAGAGGTTGCAGTGAGCCTAGATCACACCACAGCACTCTAGCCTGGGCGACAGAGCAAGACTCTGTCTCAAAAAAGAAAAGAAAAAAGAAATGGCTCTTTGTGCCCTCATGAATGGAACATAAATGGTACCGAGGCTGGTGCCTGTCCTTTTGAACAGCCTCCACGATGCTAACAGGCTGAGAGGACTAGTCTGTTTCTTGTTGGGACCCTCAATGTGAGCCAAGGCCCCATGCCAAAATGCAATTCAGTAAAAGTGAGTAATAGTAAAAGGGGCCAAAACAATATGGCTCAAGTATTTAGTTTGATGGTTTACCTTGATCTTGAGATATAATCTAAACTATCTGGAGAGATGGATGGACTTCATGTCCTTCAGGCAATCCTCCATGGAGCCTCCTTAGCTGTAAACATTCCTTGAGCACTGCTCTGCTGAAGGAAAAAGAAAAATCATAACCATATAGAATGGAGATCATAAATCTGGAGTGAAACTAATCTCAGTTGTGCCTTCAGTGTTACTCAGCAGTCCTATTACATGTGCCTCTCCCATTTCCCTCAGCTGCTGTTCTAAACTTTCTCCACTCTTCAAAACTCTCAATCTTCTCTTTTTTGGGATGACCTTGCTTCTAATTTAGGGACTAGAAGCTATCAGGAGCGGCTTCTTTCATTTCCCTGCCCATTCACCCATAAGCCCACCTATATCTGCATCCACTTTTTCTTTGTCCTCATTTCTAGCAAAACACAATTTTCCTATCAAAGACCAGCCCATCCACTGGTGCTATGGAAATTATTCTACCTTGTCTCCTTAGGAAATTTGCATTATCAGTGTTCTTTTCTTAACTTCTATGTCCCATTGGTTATTCTTCATTAGCTATGAATATGTTCATCATCCTTTTCATTAAAAAAAAAAAGCAGACAAAACCCTTTTAGTGACCCATTTATTTAGCACCCTCATGCCTCTTCCTTTGATAACTTATTTTTTTGGAAAGTGCAACCTAAATTTACTGTGTGTGATTCCACATCATCCACTCACTCTGATCCATTCTAACCTGGCTCTACCTATATCACTGCAGAGACATACTTGCTTCACCCTCTAACCCAATGGAATAAGTATTATTATTCTGATTCTTCTTCCATTCTTGGAGCTCTGGCTTTGTCTGTTTTCTCTCTCACCTGGCTTACCTCCTTCCGTACTGGGTGCTCCTTATCCAGTGCCTTGGTTGGTTTCTGTTTCTTTGCCCTCCTTTTAAATGTCAGTGTCTTACTGTCCGTCTTTATTCACTTTTCGGGGGATCTTGTCCCTACCACTGTTTGACATGTAAAACTCTACCCTAAAGGAGAAGTCAAATTATCTTTGTTTGCAGATAATGAGATCTTACATTTGGAAAAATCTAAACATTCGATTGAAGAAATATTAGAGCTGATAAATTCAGTAAAGTTGCAGTATACAAAATCAGCATACAAAAATCAGTAACAGTTCTATATGCCAACAGCAAACAATCTGAAAAAAAATCAAGAAAGAGAAAGTAAATCAAGAAAGTATTTTTAGCATTTACAATAGCTACAAATAAAATTAAATTCCTTGGAATTCCTAGGAATTAACCAAAGAAGTGAAAGATCTCTACAATGAAAACTATAAAACACCAATGAAAGAAATTAAAGAGGACACACAAAAATTGGAAAGATACTCCATATTCATGAATTGGAAGAATCAATATTGTCAAAATGTCCATACTGTCCAAAGAATCTATAGATTCAATGCAATCCTGTCAAAACACCCATGACATTCTTCACAGAAATAGAGAAAACAATCTTAAAATTTATATGGAAACACGAAAGACCCAGAATAGCCAAAACTATCTTCAGCAAAAAAAAGCAAGATTGGAAGAATAACATTACCTGACTTCAAATTACACTACAGAGCTATAGTAATCAAAACAGCATGGCACTGGCATGAAAACAGTCACCTAGGTCAGTAGAACAGACTAGAGAACTCAGAAACAAATTCATATATCTACAGTGAACTTCTTTTTGACAAAGGTGGCAGAACATACATTGGGGAAAGGACAGTCTTTTCAATAAATGATGCTGGGAAAACTGGATATCCATAAGCAGAAGAATAAAACTAGACCCCTATGTCTTACCATATTAAAAAATCAAATCAAAATCCACTAAAGACTTAAATCTAAGACCTCAAACTATGAATCTAATGAAAGAAAACATTGGGGAAACTCTCCTGGACATTGGTCTAGGCAAAGATTTCTTGAGTAACACCTCATGGGCATAGGAAACCAAAGCAAAAATGGACAAATAGGATCACATCAAGTTAAAAACCTTCTGCACTGCAAAGGATACAACCAACAAAGTGAAGAGACAACCCACAACAAATCAAAACTACAGTGATCTATCATCTCTTTCCAGTTCAAATGGCTTTTATCCAAAAGTCAGACAATAAGAAATGCTAGTAAGGACATGGAGAAAGGCGAACCCTTGTATACTGTTGATGAAAATGTAAATTAGTACAACCATTATGGAGAACAGTTTGGAGGTTCTTCAAAAATCTAAAAATAGAGCTACCATATGTTCCAGCAATCTCATTGCTAGGTATATACCCCAAAAGAAAATAAATCAGTATATTGGAGGGATAGCTACATTCCCACATGTATAGCAGCACTATTCACAATAGCCAAAATTCAGAAGCAACCTAAGTGTCCATCAACAGGCAAATAGATAAAGAAAATGTGGTGCATATACACAATAGAGCACTATTGAGCCATAAAAAAGATTGAAATCTTGTCATTTGCAACAGCATGGATGGAACCAGAGATCATTATGTTAAGTGAAATAAACCAGGCACAGAAAGACAAACATCGCATGTTCTCACTTATTTGTGGGAGCTAAAAATTAAAATAATTCAACTCATAGAGATAGAGAGTAGAATGATGATTTACTAGAGACTGGGAAGGGTAGTGGGGACTTGGGGTGGGGAGTGGGATGGTTGATGGGTACGAAAAAGTAGAAGAAAGAGTAAGATCTAGTACTTGATAGCACTATTGACCATAGTCAATACTAATTTAATTGTACATTTAAAAATAACTAAAAGAGTATAATTGGATTGTTTGTAACACAAAGGATAAATGCTTGAGGTGATGGATACTCCATTGATGATGATGATTATTATGCATCATATGCCTATATCAAAATATTTTGTTTTGTGTACCCCAGAAATATATATACCTACGATATACCCACAAAAATTAAAATTACAAAGAAAAAATAGGAAGAAAAAACAGTATAGTAAAATAAATAAATCTCTTTCCTAAGTTCTAGTCCCTTCCATACCAACTGTTTTCTGAATAGTTCCATTTTGATATCCTACAGGTGTTGCAAACTCAGTATGTCCAGAATTGAACACGTTAATCTCTGCTTACGTGTCTATTCCCAGTTATTCTACAAAATCTATTCTTCTTTCTGTATTCTTTGCATTATATTTATTTATTTATTTATTTATTTATTTATTTATTTATTTAACTTTTTTGAGATGGAGTCTTGCTCTGTTGCCCAGACTGGAGTGCAGTGGCATGATCTCGGCTCACTGTAACCTCTGCCTCCCGGGTTCAAGAGATTCTGCTGCCTCAGCCTCCTGAGTAACTAGGACTACAGGCATGTGTCATCTCTTTACATTATATTTATACTCTTTATATTAGTGAAGGTTTCGACCCTCTACCCACTTTCCCAAGCCAAATGTTTGGGAACCTTTGATTCCTTTCTCACCTTCTAAACAATATATCCTATTTATTCTTCTTGCATCTCTCCCACATTTTATGGGTTATGAGGTCACTTGATGAAGTCCATGAACTTCCTTAATGCTGAAATACAATGCATGACATTTGCCTGGCCTCCAAAAATTTCATTCTCTAATTCTCCTTTCCCTGTGGCCCTAGGACTCAAAGACAAAAATTGATGTTACTCCCTGCTTACAATTGATCTTCAGCATCTTGTAACTCAGCACACAATTTAAAACTTTTCATCTACCTGGAAAACACCTATTCATGTTTCTTCTTCCTCTGGGAAGTTTTCCAGGACAGATTTAGACATGTTATTCTAATCTGCCACTCAACTTTGTGGATCATCCAATTCTCATATTTTCATGTTTGCAAGTCTGATTCTCCGGTTGTTTAAATGACTTGAGAGCAAGTCCTTGCCTTCTTAACTTTGTATCCATGGCATGTAGTATACTTTTAGTGAATGAAGAAAATGTGTGTGTTTGTGTGTGTGTGTGTGTGTGTGTGTGTGTGTGTATGTGTATTTTTAAGTACGTAATTGCAATGACTGGCAAAAATCATTGCCTGGGGAATCTCAAAGCATGCCCTGCCAAAATTAAAATCAGAATGCCTACTTGATTACATATATAACTTTTGAGACGCACTTAGGGATGTATCCTGACTACAATTTATGCCATAGTAAGAATGTGTTCCACCATTGGGACATGCACACACTTTTAAGAGCTCTGTATTATGATGGTGATTGTGTTTAATGTTTTTAACCAATAGACTACAGTGATCCCCATGAATTAGCTGCAGTATACGTTGGAAAAGAGATTAGGTGAGGTCTGTGTAATACTCTGCTGAGACTCTCTTCTTCAAGGAGACCAGTTTCAGTATTTCTAACAATAGACCCCTCAGCTCCCACAGATTTTTCAGACATCTGAGTCTATCAAATGATGAGGCTGAAGAGACACAAGCCCCTTTCCACGATTATAGCTGTCACCACTGGCCTGTGTGTAGGGTCAGGGAAGACTGGCGGCATGTTCTTTTTTAGAGAGATGTTTTTTACACTTGTTCTCTGAACTTTCTCTTGAATTTCACTCACCCCAACAAGAGACCAAAATTAATTATTTCTTCATAGTAACTCTGTCTCCCTCTCAATGGAAATATTATATACAAATTGGAAGTATTATACATTGAGTAATGAGAAAACGTTAGGATTTACTAGAAAAGCTAAGAGATAATTTGTACTTAATAGTTGCTGTTGTTTCCCCGCGCTGTGGAGGGAGATGATCTGGCATGGACTCCCATTTGCAAGCTGGGTAACCTGAGGCAAATCTCTTACCCTCTGTCTCTCATCCTTTGTTTCCTGTTTGACACTGAGATTTGTGTTTCAGGGGAAAAAGAAACTCTAACTTAATCTGCCTACTTAGGGTCTTTTATTCCAGTCCTTGTGAAAATTCAACCCCCATGTAATTTGTTACTTCAGTCAATACACAATTAACACACTATTGGAGGTTTATTGGCTGATAACTTCATTATTGCCACATTTTTTCAAATTGATTTATTAATGGATGAAGCTAGGCCTAGAAGATGCTTTATGCATTTGACTTCTGTCCTGGCTTAGGGCCTCATTAAAATCTGAATTTTGATGGTTAGCTTGTATTTTAACCAATAAACGAATTCTCCCTCTACTTTGTAATCCTCAAAAGAAAATCAAATTTTTAATTAAAATAGAATCAGAAAAAGTCATAGTTTAGAAGGATGCAAATAACAGGAAAAGAGGGAAAAAAGCAGATTGTCAATGACTCTTAAAGAGAGAAATGTGTGCTATGGCAAGTAGCACGTATTTGGAATTTATTAGTAAAGACCAAAGTAATTAACAATTTTTTTAAAAAAGATGTTCATATTTTGCTTATTAGTGCTGTGAAGAATCAGTACTACAACTGGCATGATTAAACAAGGCTGGCCGGGGGCGGTGGCTCAAGCCTGTAATCCCAGCACTTTGGGAGGCCGAAATGGGCGGATCACGAGGTCAGGAGATCGAGACCATCCTGGCTAACACAGTGAAACCCCGTCTCTACTAAAAATACAAAAACTAGCCGGGCGAGGTGCGAGGTGGGCGGGCGGCCCTGTAGTCCCAGCTACTCGGAGGCTGAGGCCGGGAGAAGGCGCAAACCCGGGAGGCGGAGCTTGCAGTGAGGCTGAGATCGGGCCCCACTGCACTCCCAGTCCGGAGCGACAGAGCGAGACTCCGCTCAAAAAAAAAAAAAAAAAAAAAAAAAAACAAGGGACGCCTTTTTTTACTTGTTTCACAAAATTATTATAAGAATTAAATGTGGTAACATATATGAAAGCAATTTGCCGATTACAAAGTTCTCCATAAATGTATAGTATTGCTAGAGCAGCCATTCCTTAGAGACTATCAACTTTGGGTCACTAATTTCTATGTGGCTTCATGGGCTTTAATTCAATGAGTTTCAGGAAACAATAGGCCTCGATCAGCGCTGCAGAATTTGCCCCCACAAGAATACAAAATATACCACCTGCAGAGTATTTTATTTGCTTTAAAGGCCAAAGATCTTTTTCTTATTTTAAAAAATGCATAAGACTTTCTGTTTCTGAAACAATAAGTGGTACTGACATCTCTCAAGACTGAAAGCACTATTGTCTCATTCTAAGAACCACCTTCTTATTAGGAGAGGATGTTGTTGGCAGGAATGAATAATTAGGTAACTCTTTGTGGGCACATTTTCTTCAAGTCCCAAGGGGAACGTACAATTGTAACATCTCCTTGGATTATTTCACAAACATATGGCAAATGAAGCACCTGAGCCAGATGTACAAGCATATTATAGTATGTCTGTTTTAACTTAAAACTGTGAAATACATCAGATGGTGAAGTTATTTTGGTTGTGAACATCCATCATGGAAACAGCATGGAAGCATCTTTTCTTTATTGTCCATTTTACTTGGACTGGAAATAATCAAGAACAAAACAGTTTGGAAATCATCATTTGCAGTACAAGATTCCAGGTAAAGTTCAAGACCTAATGAAGTACTTGGTCTGGATTTAGTTGGGCCTTGGACATCCCCACATAGTTTGTTAATGCCTGTCACCAATATTCACTGCTGGCAGGCCTGGAGTCTCAGATTACCCACGATTATTTTCAGTTCTTTTTTACCCCCTCATCTTGTGTTTTCACTCCCCTGGACATGCATGTGGGTTATTTTGTAGGTATTTTTTAAATAATGAGAATATATTTTCTACTGATTCAGTAGGGAGTTTTGCTGTTTTATTTTAACCGTATTTTATTATTACAACATTGGTTGCTTATTTTACTAAAGAATCATCATCCGGTATTGGCTTCTTGGAAGCATAGTAATCTAAGCAGAAATGTCCATCCCATTTGCTAGTGGGAACACTATATTTCAAAATGAATGGTATACTTTTTAATCTGAATTACTCATGTTTCAGAATTAGAAGCTATAGGTGCCACAGAACCTTCAAGTGTACAGTAGGAAAATAAAGAATACACAGGCATAGGCAACTATATTCTCCCTTCAATGCATATGCGCAAATTCCATTAGCATTAATGAGTTCTCTACACATGTACTTAAGAGAATGTGGACCAAGTCACAATGTAATCTATTTTTTTATCCAGGTTAAAAAAGTGATGGGGCGGCGGGGCTTGAATTGTATTCCTGAGCTTTTCTTGAGAATTAGAATTATACAGGGCTGAGAGCATGCAAACAGTATGGTGGCAGTGACACCAGGGAAAAGGCACTTACTTTTTACAGCCAGTATGGCATACAGCAGAGATTTGGGGGTTGAATTACTATGGTTGGCACATGTTGAAGCTGACAATAGAGGTCCACAGAGTCCTGGATATTCTGGCTTTGTGTTGCATCAAAATAAGGAAACAAAATATTTATGAACTTAATTCTGCCTCTCATTTTTTCCCCCCTTGAAATGGCAATTCTCTGCATGATGATGTGTATAGATGTGCAGTTCAGATGTGTTCCTAGCCAACACAGCATTTCATAATGCGGTGCACCTGTGTTTTCTTGGTCACCCTGTTGTCACCAGGGTGTGTTAAAGCACTCTCTCCAAAATAATTGAGTAGGAAGCAGGGCAGGAAGTGTCAGGGAAGGGGGCAGGATCTCTCCTCCCCCTTTATTTCTAATGTCTTCTCATTTGGAAAGATCGGAATGTAGATTTAATTTCAGGTGACAATGTCAGGTTTATCCCAGTTCAGAGATGTTGATAAATCCTGGTATGGGACTGCGGTGACCCTGTGTGCCCTCATACTCTACCTATCTCACAGGGATGTAGCTGTGTTTATAAAACACACATCTAATATTGCAGAACTGCTAAGGTCAGGGCATCTGAGCCACACGGTATCAGGCATACAACCACACAAAACTGTGCATCATGCGGAGGCCCCCTTTGTAAAGCTGCTAACCCAAGAACCTCTCTCCCGGATCAGTGGAGCCTCCAGTGTATGAATGACTCTTAACCTTAGCAAGCCCAGCACTCTGATGAGTCTGAGAAATGGACTTTTAGCATTGGGAGAAACCACAAAAAGCTAAACAAAATGACTAGCAATGAAGGCAGACAACAAAACAAAGATACTGAATTTGTGCCCTTACCTTCATTTCCCCCCTGAAGATTTAAACTTCTGATGGTAAAAGCAATAATATTCTGACCTTAAAGGGCTGAGGTTCTGTGGCCACTGGTTGTTTAAAGGATCATTTCTCAGCGGCATTGTATCACCGGCCCTAGCAGCGGCGGCGGTGGCGACAACAACCACAAAAACTGGAGTTCAGTCATATTGGCATCAGATTCTGGAAAGGGGAGGGCAGGGAGAGAGGGAGTCTATTGGCCTAAAAAGCTGAAACATCTGCTGGAGTTATTAACAGCTTTTTGGCTGAGTTCAGCAGCAGGGCACCTTGTGGTTGATAGATTCTTCTCTCAGCAATTCAAAACAATGCAGTTAAAGCAAATTCCTCATTTTCAGAGCCCAGCTTAATGAGGCATACAGTATTTTAAAAATAGTCACACTTAAAATGGTCAATAGCAGTGACTGCAATCAGTGGTTACCTTCAGTACTCTATTGCGTTGTTAACTTTGCCAGGGTGAATGCATAACACGGATTTTTCAAAAGACCATGTAGCTCACTGTTAACTCACTTTGTAGGAATTCACATTATTTATGAAGTTTATGCAGATCATCCTAGGGTGTAAATACTGGCAAACTTGATCAAAACCACTTAGAGGCCTCCTGGCTATCCTTTCCCAAAAGTGTGCATTAAGCCACTTTAGGCTCAGAAGTCCAATTCCAGGAAAGGTTCTAAGGGGCCAAATTTTGAAGATAAAATGAAAGGCAACATGTGAACAGCCTGAGCTGGAAAAAGCACTGAGTTGGAAGTCCGGGTCGAAGGTTCTAGCTCTAGTCCTAATACTAACTGGTTGTGTGAGTCCTTGCGGGAGTCACTCAATCTTTCTGCTTCAATTTCTTTCTGTATAAAATTATGGGGCCAATTAAAGGGTATATCTCCAAATGTTTCTGTCCAGCTCTGCCATCTTGGGAGCTATGGAGCTCAAATACAATTTTAAAGTATTCCCCTTGTGATAGCCATGAATTGCAACCACTCTGAAGACTGTTCACCAATATGTGACAGTATGTGTGGTATTTGGGTAGGGGCATCAGATGAACAAACTGCAAAGTTAAATAGCTCTGTCAGTCACTTCAAGTGAACGCACCATATGCTGCAACAGACGTGGGCAAAGTACAACCAGCCCCAGCTGGATTTGCTAGCCTGTTAGTTTATCTGGCCAGATGACAGTGTCCAGCCCCAAAAAGGGTCATGCGCAGCTTTGCATCCTACTGATCCAGCATGCTAACTTTGGCAGAAGGAAGGGAGTGGCAAGGGAGAGAGAAGGCAGAACGGTGGTGAGTCAACATCTGTGACAGAGCTGAAGTCAGCCTCACTCCTCTTTCATCACTTGCTTAGCACATGGAAAGAGAGGAGAGAGAGTTTGCCAAGTTATTGTTTCCTCCAGCAAATAAATGATCTGATTCCCAGTTGCAGAGGAAAATCACAGAATGGTGCCCTCCTTTCTGCATTCTGGTCCAAGGATCTCTAAGGACAGAGCAAGAATTCTCTATTAAACATTTTTTTCTGGTTGGTTCTAAGATACAGTTAAATCCTGATAGGGTCTTATGAATGTGATGGTGTTTCTAGTCTCTATCACCAGATTCTACCATTAAAGCTAAGGGTGCATGGTCCAAGGTCAAATTGATTTGTCTGGTCCTCTACCTCAGTAAGAATCTCAGGTTTCGCTCAAACCTGCTGGGAGCACTGTACAAGTTAAGTGAATAAAAACAAATCAAAGCCTTTCCACATTGCCTGAAGGGCTCATATGGTGTGGTGCTTGGTTCCTGAATAAACTTAAAGGGAAATCATCACAATATCAAGAGCCCTTGTCCTGCAGATGAAGAAGGAGATTGTCCTCTACTTCCTTGCTGCAGAAGCCACTTGGTTGGTACCTGGCTTGACTTTTAGATGAAATCCTGTATCTATAGAATAAAGCCTCAGACCACTCAAAGAAGCTGAGAGATGCTTCTGATGGCAGCTTAGGCCTTTGTTGTCATTGAAAACGGAACTGATGTCATGACTTGTCCTCCATGAATGCCAGTCAAAGTGCTATTCTGAGGTTGCTGTTGCCAGCAGAGACTCATCCATTGCTGAGCAATTAAATACTGAACCCTGTTTAACCAGATCCAAATAGCTTTCAAGAAGCCTCAGTTTTGGTGATTATCAACCCCAGGGCTGGTCACTGGCCTCTCGCAGGGGCATCTTCTGTGGACCTGTGGTTCTGTGGCACAGGTGGTCATCTATGTGCCTGTGTTATACAGACACTGTAATCTTGTGTAAGGTAAGGGAGCTCCCAGTGTGCCTGCAATGGGAGGAATACTGACCCAGGAAGTTCTGCACGTGCAGAGTATATCTTACACAAATTCTCAGGGGAAGCCGTACCTAGACTCTGCTTCAATACAGATACAGATGAGATGGGAAAGGCCCAACTTCTGCTGAAAAGGTAGTGACCTGGGTTTCACAGGAAATGAACTGCCCAGCTCCCAAATCCATTGCTGCTGAACTTGGGGTTGCAGATTGGTCTAAAGGCCCACATATTTCATGCAGCGTGTTCAGCAGTCTCTTACTGAAGCCTGAGGACTCAGGTTGCTGCTGAAGATTGTCTGGGGTCATGGGACACGGAGTGAATAGTCACAGCCACAGCCACGACACAAAATGACCTTAAACTGGCCTTTTATCAGTTCTTTATTTTTTTTTTCTTTTTTGATACAGAGTATCACTATTGTTGCCCAGGCTGGAGTGCAATGGCGTGATCTCGGCTCACCGCAACCTCCGCCTCCCGGGTTCAAGCTATTCTCCTGCCTTAGCCTCCTGAGTAGCAGGGATTACGCAGGCATGCGCCACCACACCCAGCTAATTTTGTATTTTTAGTAGAGATAGGGTTTCTCCATGTTGGTCAGGCTGGTCTCAAAGTGCCGAGCTCAGGTGATCCGCCCACCTCGGCCTCCCAAAGTGCTGGGATTACAGGCATGAGCCACCACGCCTGGTCTTATCAGTCCTTAAAGAGAATACTGAAATAAGGTTGATGGGAAAAAAATATCAATTTAATGTTTTAGACACACACGCACTCACTCCAACAGATCTTTGTCAAAAGGCAAGTGTAGGCATGCTGCTTCATCTGTGTCACCTAGAGCATGGATGTTGATTTTCTAGAAATATATGCATTTTAAACACAATATCACCTGTCAAGTCAGGACATGCATGAGACCCAACAGCAAATCTTTTTTTTTTTTTGTATTGCTGAATAAAAAGCAATAGTATCTTATGTGAACTTTGCCATATTTGATAACCATATTAAAATATTCTAATTCTAATGCTTCAAAGACATGTGTTGTGTTTAGTAAAATTAAGAAGTAGAAATTAGGAAACCCATGGGTTACCTTTATTTTGGTCAAGAGGCTAGTAGTTAATTTTGAGTGAGTTGCTCAACCTCTGCGTAGTAATCTGCCTTTTTCCAAAGTAAAGTAAAACTCAGTATTGTTATCACTTACTAAGACATCATACTTTTTTTCAGAGTTAATGTGAAAATGCTAGGGTTTAATAATAATTGAATTACAACCTAATATCTTATAATCGTTAGAATTATTACTCTATAATCTGAAATGAGTCTCATAATAATTCGTTACTTAGAGAAAGAATATTTCTTAGGGCTGCTACATAGATGAGTGATAAAGGAGATAATGCAATCTTGGTATTGCACAGCAAACTAACGATATCCTTGTAGCATTCCAAGGGGACTTTAGGGGTCACCTGCTGTAATCTTATTGTTAAATAGGGAAAGTTGTCTTAGAGAGGCTAACCTGTTTGTCTAAGATTACACAGTGAAATTGCTCTGCAACATATTCTATTTCTCAGTGTAGTTTAATGATAAAACTACACCCTCTTATAAGACATGTTATCAAAGACATAGTAAGTAATTAAGATAGGACTCTAATGCAGTGTCTACCTTTTGTCTCTCTTTTACATACTCCCCCTGCCAGTACCTTTAGCAAAGAGAAGAGTATCTACTGCTGTCCAAAAAGTTGAAAATTTTCTCTCAAAATCCTTCAGTGGAAAGTCTATATTGATATCCAATATTAATCTTTATCAATTCACCAGTGAATAAGTAAATATTTTGATCTGCTGAAATATACAAGGATAAACAGTAGCTTCAACCATAGGAAGGGGCTCTGGGGAAAAGATGCCAATATTGTTGAGTATTCCAGACACTTTGCTAAGAGCTTTTTAAAACATGCAGTTGAGGCCAGGCATGGTGGCTTACACCTGTAATTCCAGGGCTTTGGGAGGCCAAGGGGGGGTGCTGATCACCTGAGGTCAGGAGTTCAAGACCTGCCTAGGCAACATGGTGAAACCCTGTCTCTATTAAAAATATGAAAATTAGCCAGGCATGGTGGCCAGCAACTGTAATCCCCGCTACTTGGGAAACTGAGGCAGGAGAGTCTCTTGAACCTGGGAGGCGGAAGTTGCAGTAAACTGAGATTGTGCCACTGCACTCCAGCCTGGGCAACAGAGCAAGACTCCATCTAAAAAAAAAAAAATGCAGTTGATTTTAATTATCTAAATCCTATAAGTTAGGTACTTTTTAAAAGAATAAACAGACCCAGAGAGGGGTTGTACACTGTCAAACATTACATTATTCCTACATGGTAGAGAGAAACTTTAATCCCAGGTTTGCCTAACTTGACTTCTTCATTTACCCATATGTACAATACATATGCAGAAGGATATATGTTCAAAGAAATATACATAGTAAGTGTTGGGCATTATAGATAATGCCTGTCATGAGAGCTCCAAGGAGATATCACTTGATATCCCTGGGAATGAGTCAATGATAACTCACGCCAGATTAGAGTGGTCAAGTATTATGTTTCGCTGAAAATGTGTGAAGAGCCAAGTCTTAAGGAATGGGTAGGATTTAAAAGGAAAATATAATAGGGAGGAATATTTTACTTTGAGGAAATAGATTATATCAGGGAGTGCAAAGTAAAGAAGCATGAGTACATCATCTTAGTTAAAAAGAAAGGTTCCCTTTGGGAAGTTGTAAAACAAGACCAGGAAGGAAACTTGGATTTGGACTCTGAAGAATTGAATGCCAGAGTAAAGAGTCTGGCAATAATGGACTGTAACATGTTACTTGGATATAAATTAGAAGAGAATCAGAGAAAGGAGACAGAGAGAGTGTCTCAGATTTTACTATGATAGTCCAGGCATGAAGTGGTCATAGCGATGGTGGTAATACAATAACAATAAACTTAAAGGAAATTTCAGGGCAAAATAAGCCCT
Organism: Rhinopithecus bieti; assembly: GCF_001698545.2. Taxonomy (NCBI): domain Eukaryota; kingdom Metazoa; phylum Chordata; class Mammalia; order Primates; family Cercopithecidae; genus Rhinopithecus; species Rhinopithecus bieti. The sequence goes on from NW_016803417.1 coordinate 3,341,932, forward strand.
GAAGTTCCCAGGAGATGTGGGAATTGATTATAAATTAATGGAAGGATCTGGGGTATTAAAAGTTTTCCAAATTGTTATGCTTGGATTCATGCGTTGAATTCTATTGTTTAACACCTACTATATACCCGGTGTTATTCTGTTCTCCAGACACAGAGCAAGTGAACCAGACAGCCACTGTGTGCTTTTAGGGAACTTACATTGCAGTGGATGATCTGGGGACTGAGGCTTGGGATGATAGAAATGGGGACCTCATGAGGAATGACTGGTTTTGTCAAGAAGATAATGAGTTGGAGGTGAGATCAGAGTAGCTCAGGTTAAAATGTAGATTAGGTGGGTGATGGAAAAGAAAAATATCTTAGTAGAAAGATCAGGGTTGGGAAAATAAATTAGAAAGCCCTGTAGAGGGAGTAAACCAAGTATCAAATCATTCCCAAGTTACAAACTGCTGCCTTCACAATCCCCTGTACATGCCCTCTCCATCTGCCTTTCTCATTAGACTTATCCCATCGCCTGAACCCAGATTTCTTTAGTGCACTTTTTTTAATGTCACTAAATTTTTGCCGATCAAGGAAACGTAAAATGTGAATAATTCTATTTGCTTATAACACAGGAAGATATCCAACTATGTCTGATTGCTTTAGGAGAGTTACGAAATATTTTCATTCCATGTAATTCTTTAGGGCAGTGCTTCTCAAAATTTAATGTGCATACAAATCGTCTGAAGATCATGTTAAAATGCACCTACTGATTCAGTGTGTCTGGGATGGGGCCCTCAATTCTGCATGTCTAAGCTTCCAGGTGCTGCTGCTGCTGGTGGTCCTTAGACCTAACTTTGATGCTTTGGCATCATTATGTTATTAAATCTCATACTGTCCTCTGCCACAGATGATATTGAAAACAACTGTTGTTATCTCGTAGGTATAAACATATTCAAGTAAAGATGATGAAACCAAAGGAATTTAAACTCTGTGGCAGAAAAGGCAAGTAGATTTTTTTTTTATATATAGCCAAGAGTATGAAATTAATGGCCAAAAAGAAGAGCAAACATATTATAGGCAGTGACTTCCAGATTGGGAGCTGTGAGAAAGTCTCATGGAAAAGGATACTTTTCAGCAGGTTAGGATTATGGTAGGCAAAGAAGGAGAGAAAAATAATTCACATTTAGAAGATGGCATCAGTGCCATATTATTCTGATAATTATAGATTTGTAGCACACTTTATCATCTTAATGAAAAGGCCCTCTCATTACTCTGATCTCTCAAACTTTTCTGCTTTTTTCTTTGTCGTTTTGTTTTGATTTCATGTTTTGAACCCTAGGTCATCAACAAGTTTCAAAAAAACATGTTGAGATTGGTTGGATTTAATTAAGTTTAGGGACTATTGGAAGAAGCTTTGATATTTCTAATATTACATCTTCCTGCTGTTTTGTGTATTATATTAGTCTGTTCTCACACTGCTAATAAAGACATACTCAAGACTGGGTAATTTATAAAGGAAAGAGGTTTAATGGACTCACAGTTATACATGGCTGGGGAAGCCTCACAACCATGGTGGAAGGCAAAGGAGAAGCAAAGGCATGTCTTACATGGCAGCAGGCAAGAGAGCGTGTGCAGGGGAACTCCCCTTTATAAAACCATCAGATCTCTTTCCTTTTTTTTTTTTTTGAGACGGAGTCTTGCTCTGCCGCCCAAGCTGGAGTGCAGTGGCCGGCTCTCAGCTCACTGCAAGCTCCGCCTCCCGGGTTCAAGCCATTCTCCTGTCTCAGCCTCCCGAGTAGCTGGGACTACAGGCGCCCGCCTCGTCGCCCGGCTAGTTTTTTTTTTTTTGTATTTTTTAGTAGAGACGGGGTTTCACCATATTAGCCAGGATGGTCTCGATCTCCTGACCTCGTGATCCGCCCGTCTCGGCCTCCCAAAGTGCTGGGATTACAGGCTTGAGCCACCGTGCCCGGCCAAAACCATCAGATCTCATGAGACTTGTTCATTTTCATGAGAACAGCATAGGAAAGACCTGCCCCTATGATTTAATTACCTCCTAATGGGTCCCTTTCACATCATGTGGGAATTATGGGAGCTATAGTTCAAGATGAGATTTGAGTGGGAACACAGCCAAACCATATCATTCTGCCCCTGGCCCCTCCCAAATCTCATGTCCTCATATTTCAAAACCAATCATGACTTCCCAACAGTTCCCCAGTCTTAACTCATTTCAGCATTAACTTAAAAGTCCACAGTCCAAAGTCTCATCTGAAACAAGGCAAGCCACTTCCACCTATGAGCCTTTAAAATCAAAAGCAAGTTAGTTACTTCCTAAATACAAAGGGAGTACAGGCATTGGGTAAATACACTCATTCCAAATGAGAGAAATTGGCCAAAATGAAGGAGCTGCAGGCCCCATGCAACTCCAAAATCCAACAAGGCAGTAGCTAAACCTTAAAGTTCTGAAATAATCTCCTTTGACTCTATGTCTCACATTCAGGTCATGCTGATGCAAGAGGTCGGTTCCCACAGCCTTGGGTAGCTCTTCCCCTATAGCTTTGCAGGGTACAGCCCCCTCCTGGCTGCTTTCATGGGCTGGTGTTGTCTGTGGCTTTTCCAGGTACATGGTGCAAGCTGTCAGTGGATCTACCATTCTAGGGTCTGGAGGACAGTGGCCCTCTTCTCATAGCTCTATTAGGCAGTGCCTTGGTGGGAACTCTGTATGGGGACTCTGACACCACATTTCCTTTCTGCACTGCCCTAACAAAGGTTCTCCATGAAGGCCCCACTACTGTAGCAAATTTCTGCCTGGACATCCAGGCGTTTCCATGCATCCTCTGAAATCTAGGTGGAGGTTCCCAAACCTCAATTCTTGACTTCTGTGCACACACAGACTCAAGACTATGTGGGAGCTGCCAAGGCTTGGGGCTTGCATGCTCAGAAGCCATGGCCTGAGCTGTACCTTGGCCCCTTTTAGGCATGGCTGGTACAGCTGGGAGCAGAGCACCAAGTCCCTAGACTGCACATAGCAGGGGGGCCCTACCCTATGCTCAGCCCATGGAACCATTTTTTTCCTCCTAGGCCTCTGGCCCATGATGGGAGGGGCTGCCTACAAGATCTCTGGCATACCCGGAGACATTTTCCCCATTTTCTTGGTGATTAACACTGGGGTCTTTGTTACTTACGTAAATTTCTGCAGCAGGCTTGAATTTCTCCCCAGAAACTTTTTTTTTCTTTTCTATTGTATTGTCAGACTGCAAATTTTCCAAACTTTTATACTCTGCTTCCACCTGAATGCTTTGCTGCTTAGAAATTTCCTTCACCAGATAGCCTAAATCATCTCTATCAAGTTCAAAGTTTCACAGATCTCTAGGGCAGGGGCAAAATGCTGTCAGTCTCTTTGTATAGCAAGAGTGACCTTTATTCTAGTTCCCAACAAGTTCCTCATCTCCATCTGAGACCACCTCAGACTGAACCTTATTGTCCATATCACTGTCAGCATTTTGGTCAAAGCCATTCATTAAGTCTCTAGGAAGTTCTAAACTTTCCCATATCTTGTCTTCTGAGTGCTCCAAGTCTCTAGGAAGTTCCAAACTTTCCCACATTTTCCTGTCTTGTTCTGAGCCCTCCAGATGGTTCCAACCTCTGCCTATTACCCAGTTCCAAATTCACTTCCACCTTTTCCGGTATCTTTACAGCAGTGCCTCACTCTCTGTGGTACCAATTTTCTGGATTAGTCTGTTCTCATGCTGCTATAAAGAACTACCCAAGACTTTGTAATTTATAAAGGAATGAGGTTTAATAGACTCACAGTTCCACATGGTTGGGGAGGACTCACAATTATGATGGAAGGCAAAGAAGAAGCAAAGGCATGTCTCCCAGGGAAAAGTTAAAAGCTTTTCTTCTAAGGAGGTAAATGGAAAAAAGAACTATGTAGATAGTTAATACAGAGGCTAGGAATTTTGTTTGCTTGATTTGTGTGGATGGAACTGAGGAAGTAAATTCCCAAAGTAAGTTGGCTTATTCTTAATGTCCAATTTACTTTTAGTCTCTGTTCCTTGATTGAACCAAAGGATTTGCCTAAAGTTCTGTGAATTTATCTTGTTCTTCATTTATCTTCTAAATATTTACATTTCCCTCCAAAAAGTTGTTCAATTGTATTTTAACACTTTCCACCTTAATTATCCTACTCCATAGGGAAAACCAGAATTTCACTGAAGTAGACAACCTAGAATTGCAAACAATTTTGCATCATTTTGTCTAATTTACTCTCTCAAAGTTGAAATTTCTTTTCAGCATCTCTGACATATTTCTAGTGATGCTACATTGCCACTTTAGAAGGAGGGCAATCATTCTGTGGAATATAGCATAACCATACCTCTTTGCATGCCTGTATTAGGTCACCTGGGATGGGATTGACTGCAAGTAATAGAAACTTCCAAATCAGAATTGTTTAAACACAGATAAAAATGTATTACTTCATTTAAGAAGAAGTACTGAAGTAGGCAAGCTACAGAGATTGCAAGTTCAGTGTTTCAACACAATGTTTTTTATCTTTCTACTCAGTTATCCTCAGTGTATGAGCTAAGCTCCCCTCATCACAAGATGGCTGCTATCATTCTAGGCATCACATGCAATCTTCAGACATCCAGCAGAAGGAAACAGGCCATCTCCTGTATAACTCTTTTTTATCCGTGAAGAGACCTTTCCCAGAAACCCTCAGGAGATTTTCCCATCAGTATGGAATACTGGCAATGAACATGGACTCTGAAACTATGCTGCCTAGTTTTGTATCCTGGCTCAATTCCTTCCTTGGGTAAGTATTTTGGTCTCTCCAGCTCTTAATTTCCTCAACTGTATAACTAAGATAGTCATATAACCTACCTGAAAGGGTTGTTGTTAAGATTAGCATTAATACATGCAAAGTACTTGGAAAAGTGCCTGTCCTATAGTAAGTGCTGAGTAAGTGTTATCATTATGCATTCAATAGTTCTGAGTTACATGTCCACCTCTTAGTTGGTCACTGGCAAAGAATGAGATTAATGATTGGCTTTGATAATCAATAGTTATCCTTGAAATGGGGAGTAAAGATGTGAGTCTAGATACAGATATATGAATAAAATCTGGGTGCTGTTAACAAGGGAGGCAGAGGGGGGTGGATAGCCTTTGGGGAGGTGAGCAACAATGCCCAACACACAATGCACAACTTGCCATTTGCTTTCATTTGGTTCATTGTCAGTTTGCAGAGAGTAAGTAATGTCAGGAGAAGAAACTTGAGCCAAAGATTATGATTAACATATATTATTGATCTATTGATAACACACATACTCAGTCGATTCATGCCTGAATTCTATTAAGTGAAATCTGAACTATTTAAAATACCTAACAATGAATTACAGTATCATCTAAAATATCAGTTTAAAAGAACTTCCATATCTTCATCAATTTGCAAAGCTTTTTCTGCCTACCTTTCTCACTTACTTATGATAACAACCAGGTGACACATGAAGAATAGGCATTATCGCCATGTTGCAAGTGATGAAATTGTGACCCTCAAAAATCTAGTTAAACCTTGAGTATAGAGTAAGAAGCAGCAGAGTTCAGGCTCAAATTCAGACTACCCATTTCCTAGTAAGACGTCTTTTATCTCTATTACAGTGCCTTTCCTATAAAATAAAGACATTCCGGAATGTTTTCTTCAGCCATGATTAGCAGTGGCTCACTCCAATCCTGCAGCCAAGAGTATGATGTGCCAAGTATATGCCAGTGTACGTGAGCACACAGCTGACCATAGCACTCTTAGCAGCATTCATTCTCAGAGAAGAGAACACATGCATTTATGTGTCAATATTCTGTGGAAGGGTTATCTGATGGCTTTCATTATGATGAACATTCTTTCTTCAAGTGCCCAGTGTTACTTGCTAATGCCTATTTTTTTTTAACCAAAATTGGCAATGGACTTTTGGGAAACGTGATCACACAGACTATGATGTATGAGAAACATTTTCACAAAAAGAACTGAGCACTTAAGAAAACAGTTTCATCTTAAAAGACAAAAAATTGTTGGATAAATTTCTATGAAAACTATGTAAAATTGCCAGAAACTTATATTTCTTATTTTAGGAACACCTTCATAATCAATGGAATAGGGTAGTAAGTGACCCTTTAAAAACTTTAATTAACATTGTGATAGATAGCATTTGGTGTGCTTTATAAGACCGTTACAATCATTGTTATTTACATCACGATATGCTCTATGTTTTTGTGAGAGGTTCCAGCTGGGGCCCCTGCCCTGTGGACATCTGGTTAAATGCTTCTGCACTCCATTTCCATGGCTTGTGACAGCCAGAGGCCTTCCTAAAATTTCGAGGTGTTTCTAGGGCTTACATGTTTATGATTCTCTTTGTCTCTATACTCCAAGATCCTGGCAAAATACTTAAGGTCTGCTCCAAATGAGTCAGGTATTAGGCCCCAGTCTCTTTGCTGGTTTCCTAACAAACAAAAAATACACTCACTTTAAACATTTTATGAGTTAAATAATCCTGTGGAGATTCAGAGGTTCACAGTGTAGAGTTGCATTGAGACTCATCTAGGCTCCCGCTGTCTTTTCAATTCCTATCTGGAATGAATGGAATATTACTCCTCCTTTCTCAAATACAACAGATCTCCTAAGCTCCAGTTCCCACATTATCACTTTCTCTACCCGAGTGCTTGTTAGGGCATTTTCTCTTAACAATATTCTCTTCCTAGAAGGAAGTCTGGTGTCAACTGTCAGCATCAAACATCATTTTCCCATTTCTTTACATTTGTAACTTACCTTGTCCATGTCTGAACCATTGTTAAGTATAAATAAAAGATATTATTGAGAATTTACTAGTCCTGGCTTTTCTTCCATTCTTTTCCCAGATTAAATCATAACTTAGACCAAGGGTTGGCAAACAGCCTATGGGCCAAATCTGACCATGCCCAAATGGTCACCGTTGTTAATGATACTTTACCTGTACCTAAGCCTTTATTGATCACAACATTTTTGCACACCTTATTTATCTTAATCACTTAACATCTCTGAAATACCTATTCTCCTCATTTTACAGGTGTGAACATTGAAAGTTGACTAGCCCAAGATCACAGGGGTCATGAGTGACAGAGTTGGGATTAGTAAAATGATCTGTATGTACACCCCCAATGATGCCCTTTGGAGAGGAGATGGGAACTGATCTTCAGCTGACAGAGGAGAGGCCTACTTATCTTTTAGTTCATTTAGTTAAGGAGGGGTCATCTTTGTCTGGTCCTATTTCATTTATTCCTGAATTCTTGAGATAAATTTGCCAGCTCAGCTCCCTCCCACTTATCTGTCAGGCGGTAGGAGATGCAAAACGGAAATGAAATAACTGTTGATTCATTCTTCTTATTTTTCCACTCATCTGGAGCTGGATTAGAAGGCACAGAACTGTCCCAGAGTCAAAAAGCTAGGCACAGATGCATGGGCACCTCAGAGCCCAGCTGGGTCTCTGGCTTGGTTTTGTTTCTGGTTGAGATCTTCAGCTTGGCATTCTCACTCAGAATTCAGTGCTCTTTCCACTATATTAAGCAGACTGTTGAATAATGATAGCGCAAATGGATGATTATGATTCCAGGAGGAAAACACAAAGGTAGGAAAAGACAAAAGGCGAGTGGGAAATTAGTGTTGGTTTCCAAATCATCAGTCCTTTCCCTCATTGTAAGTGCCTGCTGCTCCTCACATCAGTAGGTGGGAGAGTTTAATTCCTCGAATCTGGTGGATGTAGGGACAGGTTTGAGATGAAAGGGCTATGTCAACATTTTTGAGACTAGGTTATAAGATGCTGGCAGCTCCCATTTGGGTATTTTTGAAGGCTCACCCTGAGACACTTCTTCTCAGAACCTACTTGCCATGCTGTGAGGAAAAAAAGTTGCAGAGAGAGGACACAGGCAGGTGCTCATCTCCCACCCAACAGCCAGCATCAACATCCAGCCATGTGGAAGTGCCATATTGGATGGCCAGTCCAACAGAGCCTTCGATGACTGCGTGAGAAAGTGCAATCTAGAAGCATCCAGCAGCCCATACCACTTTGAAAGTTAGTACATTGTTGTTCCAAGTCACCACATATTGGCATAGAGTTTTATACATCTATAAATAACCAAATAAAAGTTTAGAGATAAAAAGATAATTTTGTTATATATAAGCAACATGAAAATATTTTATGAAGTTAGTCCAACCCACCAAGGAACTCGCTGTCTAATTACATACAGAAAAGAGAACTCCTCAAAGTTTATGTGACAAAGCAAGCTTCCTTTTGTCTTCTTTACTTTTTTGGGGAAGGGCTAACAGTTGGAGTAGGGGTGGAGGTGAGATGTGGGCAAGTGGAAGAGGTTCTTGTAGCATAATAATGCCTCAAAGTTATACACATTGTTAGCAAGAGAGTTTCCTCATGTAGATGCTTCAGGCATAAGAATCTTGCTCCTGGGAAAAACTGAAGATGAACAGAATGAAAATTTCAAAATATACTTCCAGGATAGAACCAGGAATGAGGAGAGCTCCAAAGCTTTGATTGAAAGATGTCCCTGGTTAGGGGAAGGGAAAAGGGATAGAAAAGAGAAAGAGTGTTGAGAAGACTCCAGGAACTCATGGATTTCCATCGAAAACTTTGTATGGCCTGAAAGGCAGCCCTATGAGAAGAGGGAAAAAGTGTTTTGCTCCACCTGCTGTTATTCAGGTGTACTTCCAAGTGGATAATAAAACAAGACTGTCTAGCATCTCACAGTGAGCTACATCCACACTTTAAGGCCTTGTTAGTGTCTGGATTTCAATGAGCTAGTGTTCTTCACAGGAAGAAGGAGGAGATCGTCTTGTAGAATGAGGGGTGCCTGAACACATCTCCCTTCAACTTTAGAAGGAACAGAGATGTCCCATCATTATGTTGCTTGAGTTTTGAAAGGGGTGTGTTTGTGTGCATACGCATGTGTTTGTGTTCAAGAACAAGGTCAGTTCTCTGGAACACAAGTAGAACACAGTTTCAGTCTCCTCTTCTTCAACATTTCCCATGCCTACCCCAAGCTTGCTGTTTTTAATTTTTTTCTCCCTCTGTCTTGGTGCGGGGTATGCCATTGACCCATCTAGATCTACCTTGCACTCATTTCTACCTGGACTGGCACAGGGGAAGCTGACTTACACGAACTTCATCAATGAGTTCCTTTGCTCTCAATCTTTGGTTGAGTTCAGTCGGTGGGGAGCCCTTGAGAGAGACTAAAGCGGGAGTGGGTAACAGTAAGATCAAGGTATTCATTCCCTTGGCTCTCTACCTAGGGGATAACCTTGGACCAGTTGTGTCCCTTGTCTAAAGTCTTAGCTCCTCTTATCGCAAATGTCTCGGAGTGACCGTATCATTTTAGGTTCCAGTAATGGCTTCTTCCCTTCCCCTCTTGGGCCTAAGATGGTTAACAGCTGTGCTTTTATTAGCTAAGGGTACTGCACTAACCCTATGGCTTCCCCACACCTCTGTAAATAGTCCCTTTATTAAATTCTCCTGGAACGATTCTAATTGGAGCATGCCATCTATTTCCTGCTGGGAACCTGACTGATACACTATTCTACACTATGGTGTAGAATCTTTCACATCTTATTAAAATAAATTTATTTCCACATTTTTCTCTTCCTGGACTATTTGTGATTTTAACTCCAATGATAGCATTAAAATACTTTTGTCCCCAGGAACTTTATGGATAAACAATCAGATGGAGTTTTTTTGGTGGGGGAGGAAAAGGCAAGGAAATTAGAAATGGTCCTCATGAATCACATCCAAAGAGAGCGGACCACTTCTTCTAACATTACTTTCATATAATACCCTGCATCTTACTTTCATTAAGGCATGAGTTAAGCCAAGTAATGCCTAAATGATGGTGGAGGGCCAGTTACCTTCCTCCTGGTGGGATTAGGACACAAGATGAATACATGGAGACATTATGGCCCCAGGCGGCTAGGGGTGGTGGAGGAGATACACCAGTGACAAGTCTTTTCTGCTCCATGATTGTGTTAAGATTAACCATGACTATATACACAGCTTCTTGAAGTGGAAAATACATATTTTCGACATTATTTCTGCCTTCTCTGTAGTGAATTTGCTAGTGTTGGAACCACTGGGTTCTAACAGAATTTGGATAATGCTGGCAATGCTGTTAAAGATCTTCTGAATAATGCCTGAGTTTTTAATGGAAGACTTTGACCATAAATAGGAAAAAGATAAGTTGGATGACTTTGTGTCACTCATTGTCCCTCCAAATCTTTGAGTGGCCCTCTATTGCTTAGGAAGCAATGTCCGGAGCTTAGCCTGGCATTCAACATCCCACGGCCTGGATTAAGGTTTCCTTTTCAGCCTCACTTCAACACCTAGTGCCTCTCTCCTCTCCTCTCTCATTATTTCTCTGTACAGCTTAGTCTTTGGCTGAATCAATCAACTTCTTGATTTCCAAGCATTCTGTACGAGGTCCCACTCTGGGGCCTTTGCTCAGCTGTTCTGCTAGCTGAAAGTCGTCTCCTTTACATGTAAAGATTCTCCCACTGGATGATGAGCTCCAGAGGAAAAGGCATTTGCTTTCCCCATTTTGTGTGCCTCTCCAGCATAGCACAGTACCTTGCACATTCTAAGTATCCTCAAAAGAATTTGTGAAGTAAAATAAAGTAGCTGATCCAAATGGCAACTTTTCAGGAACTGTTTCTAATTTTCTTTGCTTGAGAAAAACAGGCCAAGTTAAGGCTCAGAAATAAGAGAGATAGGCTGTAAGGATTCCATATTATCCTAATCTTCAACTCTTCTTTTCATAGCAACACCTTATCTACCAATCTATTCATCTCCTTCTCTCTATGAGATCACATTTACGCATGATAAGAACAGGGATTCATTCTAGATTAAAAAGCAATCTTTGGTATTGCCATTTGCTGGTGGTAAATGCTCAATAAATGCAGACCCTGTTGAGGATGGATAGTGCATACGCTTTTAGGGAACCATAGGAAAGCAGACAGGTACTTTTCATGATTTCTCTGTACTTATCTGGGCAAAGAAGTAGGACAAATTTGTCCAGAAGAAAGCCAGGAATTGAAGAGGCAATGTTGAAGATTAAACAATTTTTTTTTATTAGAAAAATCTACTATTCTAGGGTTAGATATTCCAGAGAGATTCCTTCAGCGAGCTATAAGGTTAGATGTGACCCAGTGGCTAGTGAAGTCCCATTGGAGGCCACAGGAAGGCAATGGATAAGCAGTGTGGAAAATGTTACTTCCAAATTTTATAGTTATTCCCCAAAGAGGGGCCCCAGCTCTAACATTTACCCTGTACCTTATAATAGCATTTGGGGAATTATTAAAAGCTTTTGGTGTCACTGTTTCAATTAAGAGTGAAAGTTCTACATGGGCCAGACATGCTGAGGCTCTGTCAGTAGTGGTCACTGGGGAGAAATGGAATGTCAAATAAATGTGGGCTCTTAGCTACTTACCACGGGGTCCTAGAACCGCTTGTTTAAAGCATGTTTTGAAAGAATACCTTCTCTAGCAAGAAAGTTGGCACACTAAAATGGTGTTCTATCTATATCTGTATAATCTATATATCTGTATCTATTACTTTTATGTTCATTGAAATTCTAGAATACATAAAACAATTAAATAGTGTATTTTTTATTAACATGGTGGTGAAATTGTATATATGATAAGTTAGACTTAAATTTTAAAATATGACTTGTGATGGCACCTGTCACATTTGGATATTTAATTTCTAAGCTTCATCCTTGGCTACTTTGCTTATATGATATAATCGATATTGCAATCAGTGAGGTAATACAATGTACATATGATTATCCGTTCTTTCAGGATTGTACAACCTACTGCTTTTTTCAGGTTACTTTTTACTTCTCCCTACCTTTTGTGATAAACAAAACAGCCGTTTTTTCAAAACCCTAATTTATTATAAGGCAGATTGCTGAGTGAGCAGATTCTGTAACCTAACTACATTCTTTCAGCTTTGGAGGGGATCCAGGGATATTTACTTTAAGTACAGTGCAATCTTACTATAATAAAATACTGTATGTGAAACATCTTCCAATAACTGCTTACATTAGGATGTTACGTAGTTAGCCATTACTATCCTACCCAGGGTACACTATATCAGAGAAAACACTAAACTTTAACTATTTCCTCCTTTGGGAATCTGAGATCACTTTGCACAGATTAATATGTGAAATATTCTATGCTCTGTAAAAGTTATACTTGATGCTGATCTTTGTATGATGCTCTTTGTAGCTAGCTGTGTCTACAGAATCATGGATCCACAAACACAAGCATGTGATGAGTTTGCATATATTTAGAGAACACTTCAGCATTCTAAAAACAAAACAAATAAACAAAAAGCCCACAACCAAAAAAACAAAACAAAGTAATTTATGTACGACTTCACATGGCCTACCAATACCACAGGCAGGAAATACCTCTAGAGCTGCGGACACTAGTGTGTTAATGTCTTTGATTACTTTCATATGGTATACTTGGAATTGTTAAAACACAGCTGCCACACATCAGAAGGTACTAGAAACAATCTGTTGGACAATACAGAAAAATGGCAGTAAATGAACTTCAGAAAAACCCCATGCTGGTTACTAGGAGAGGATTTACGTAAAAAAGGAAAAACAACAGAAATTCTAAAAGTGCCAAGAACATCAGGAAATCACTGGTCTTTTGTGCTCTTGAATGTCCCTTCAAATTGGAATAGTCACTCTGCTGTATTCCTAATGGGGAAAAATATGGAAACCTCCTATTCTTGATTAATGTAATTTTTTTCCCTCCCTTGAGATAGTTTTGTTTGTTAAGAGCAAAATTTGACAGTTTGGAAGATTAATTATTATATAAAGACAGAAAAAAATATCACCCAGCTAGAGCAAATCTCAAGGGGTGAGTTGGTTTATGTCCCGGCTTTTAAGTACAGTGACACCTCATCTAGCACAGGCAGTATCTGTGCTATTCGTAAAGCTTTTCAATGAAGATGATTCAACAGTGTGTCTTAGAAGCACATTTGGTGTCAAACTAGCCACCTAAAAGGATTTGGAAAACATTAGCCATAATACCAGTGGGTATGCATAGTTTCTAAAACACTCCAGAGGGACTTGAATTCTGACTTGAAACAGTCTCTTGTTACAAACATTTTTTAGCAGGCACAATTTTGAGGATGAAAGTTTCCATAAAATATACAGAGAATTTTAGTGTTGCTCATGTAGTAAAAAAGTTACCATCTGTATTGCTGATAGGCCACAGGTTCTCATCAGCATTGTATTGTTTTAACAGCACCAAATTAGAAAAGGCAAATTCAGAATGATAGAGACATATGATGTTCTAGCAAAATGAATGTTAAAGTATTGATATGTGAAAAGTGAGAGTGTACAGAGATGTTACAGACTTGAATTTGAAAATGATCTGTCCACACTATAAACAAATCAAGATTACATACTAAATGTGAGGCAGAAGTTCTCCTGGATCTCATTTACCCAGGAAATGAATAAGATAAAAAGTGCTGAGATACCATTTTTTATGTTGACCTGTAAAGAATAATTCTCCCAATTGCAGAGAAATTGACAATGAATGTTTGAAATTAATCAATTCACTAAATTCTTCAGGAGTACTTATTATGGGCCAGGCGTTAATATACTAGGGAATACAGCTGAGAACAAGTCAAACAAATGTCCTGGGTGTTTTGGTACTTACATTTTGTCAGACATAGATAGGCAATAGATGAGTAACTAAAAAATTCCCAAGTAATTTGAGCTAATGGTAAGTGTCATTAAAAACATAAACCTATATAAGGTGAGAGAGTGACTGCAGTCAGAGAAAGCCTCTCCGTAAAAGAGGCATTGAAAGAGGCATTCAGAGCCAATCTGAGCTCTGAATGATAAGAAGGAGACAACCTTATAAAGCTTTGAAGAACATGATTCCAGAGAGAGAACCATAAGTGCAAAGACCCCTAAGTAAGAGGAAGCTTGGCATGTGCAGGGGACAAATAAGGCCAGTGAAGCCTGAGCAGATGGGCAAGGAATCATGTACTTTTATTTAAGCAGTCTGTATATTTTTAGATTTTACAGTTTGAGCTAAAAAATTTGAGCACTTTTAGGATATTGCAAACCATATCTGATTATGATATAATTTTTAGTTTTTACCTATTGTTCCAATTGTCAGAGAAAACATCTGTTTTATTCAGAAGTAAGACTATATAATCATTCATGTTTTGCTGGCTGTTGTCATGGAGTGCAAATGCTGGATCCCAGTCCTGTACAAAATCACCACCTCTCCACCCCAGACATCTCTGGAGGTCCCAGGGGTAGCTCACATATGCTCACAAATAAATCCATCTCTTGCCATGTGACCTTATGATTACCCTTCTCATTCAGGCCAGGCTGTTTCTACATGTACTGCCCCATGTGCTGATTCCACCAAGTCCCCAGGCCTGGGGTCACCTCTGCTGAGGGTGTGACTCATCTCACTGTCTCAGAAAAACACTAGCACCTTCAAAGGTTACCAAAGACCTGCATCTCCACAAGCCCTTGAAGTGTCCAAGTTGCAAAGGATTTCTGAACAGTGGGAGAGAGTGCCCCCTTTTGTGACAGTGTTCTGTAGATGGGCTCAAAAGCATGACTGCTTGTGACCACTATTTCACAGTTTAGTGACAGTCCCTGTGGGTCTTATTGACAATACCACCCTGAGCCCCTCTATCCAGCCTTAGGATGCACACATCAGTGTGTGGTGCTCTAGCCAGAAACCAAAATGCGATGGGGTTCACTATCCTGCTTTCGGACTCACTCTTCTCCTTTAACAAATAGGGTGCTTGGTGTTCAAGACTCCACTCTCCTAAATAGATCTCTGTCTTTGAAGTCAAGCAAATACAAATTTGACAAGCCCATTCTTTCCAATTTCTTCATATGCTCAGCCATGGCTGATCTTCAATAGTGGACATGGCTTTCTCTCAGCATGTCAGCTCTGTCAAAGTCTCCATCTCCTTCTGGGTTCACCTGCCAGGATCGTTGTTGTAGATATGTAGAGCCCAGCAATGTATAAGGCTGCCCCTTGCTTATGTCCTTGGAGTAGCTTATGGCAGCCAAGATACCAGTGGGTTTCCTAGCCATGATGAGATGACCTCCATTAATTCCAGGATCTTTTTCAGGCCTGCAATAATTTTTTTTTTTTTTCCCCAGGCATGGATATGATACTTCCTGGTTCTAAAAAGTTCTTTCCCAGGCCTTTTGTGTCCTTTACGACCAACAGCTGTTTGGGGCTGCAAAACAATGCTATGCATATACTGCCGGGCCAGATGGAAGTGCTAATTCCCCAGGCTATGGCTGCAGCCCCACATTCTTTATGTTGCAGCTCAAGCTAAGCCTCTGGCTCATACCTCCAAGAACACGTTCTTCCTTGTTTACCCCTATTTCTTGACATTGAAGTCATTCAATGAACTCTCACCTTTATAACATGTTACATTGGGCTGGACTACCCTGAGAAGTTGTGCATTTTGTGCAATGCACAAATGAAGGAATTGAAGATCTGTTCTCTGCTTGCCAATCTGTATCCACAGTAAGGGGCTGTCAGCCTGAGAAAGTTGTGTTTCCCTGCAATTTGGCCATGCAGAGGGGATGTCTTTTTTGTCATTTTCACAATGACAGTTTGTTTGTCTTGACAAGTGTTGGAAGGAGTGGTTCATTTCTCCATCCTACTTATCCTCTGACAGCGAGCCTAGGATTTCCATTGTTTCTGTCCTCCCAAAAACCTCATTAATTCGCAGGTTGAAGACACACCATCCCTCTATTTTTTCCCACTCATATCTTCTAATAGAGCTTATCATTTGAACTCCTAGTGTGCATCATCCTTCTAGTACCCTACGTGTTACCCAAATTCTCCAATGAAAGAGATCTTCACAGTGGCACCTCAACTCACTAGAAAGTGGGCATTCTCACATCATGATAACTAGCATGGTGAGCATTTTCACATGTCTCCAGGGACTCCACTGAAGTTGCACAATGGCTTTCCTCTTCTTTGGAGAAGTAACCCAACAGCCAGCACAACTCATGAACGTCAATCGGTGCTTCTATGGCATAAACTGACTAGCAGTTTGGCAATTGGGGTGCAAATGTGCTCTTGGCTTTGCTTTCAGTATCTGCATCAGGAATCTTCCAACAAGAGAGGAAAAGAATGCAACCCTTTTTTTGTAAGCTCTTGTCACTACCTACTAATGCAAAACTCTAGGCCTCTGCAAATTCTTCCCCTTCCCTGAAGTTTCTCAGAATCCTTAAGTAGTACATTCAAGGAATTCAGAAATTAGTCACGGTAGTTACTATACATCATTTTGTTTTGTTTTCGGATTCAGCTCCCTCTGCCCTGTGCTTGGTGTGTGGAACCACAGCTGATGTCTACTTCTAACTCCCACTAGATATGGATGCATCTGCCCAGCCACCTTTCCAGGAAGACTGCAACGTTTGGTGGGCCCAGCTGCTGCTTTGGCGGGCTCCTGTCCCCCCAGTTCCCGTGCCACCAATGCCCAGGCATCCATGAGATGCCACAGCTGTTCAGAATCCCATTGTGAAACAGTGGCCATGCTTATCTTCTCCTTAGCCTTCTTTTACTGCAGAGGGTTCTCAAAGCAATACTGCATGTGCTTTAAAATCATAAAATACATCTCCTGAGCAGCTATATATATTTTTACTTATAGCACCTCAAATCTACTCAGGACTCAGACATAGGGTGGGGGACTAGGCTAGGAGCTAATCCAAGTGACAGATGCTCTGATGTATTAATAATTGCCCCTCCCTGGCTCCGTTCCTGACCGAGCTTGTGCTTGGTTCTCTTTTCTACTAGGATGATATCTGCTTGGGAAACTCCTTAGCTCATCATACAAATCCACCTATGGCAGACCTATCTTGCCAGGTTACCAGATTCAGAAAACTCCCTCCTTTCCCATCCTGTACATAGACTTTCCAAGGGTGATTAGTTCATAATTTATTTCTATTTGCTGTCACTCTATTCAGTTGTTTTATAAGATAATTTGAAACATTCAACCACTTTGATAATATCTTGTGACAAAATACACTAACGAGAGATTCAATCAGTAATTCTTTTCCACACCCTATTAATGTAGCAATGTTTCAAAAGGTTGTAATTAGGATTAATTTGTTTGGCAGTTCCTGAGGTCATCATGAGTCAAACATGTGGAGTAAAAGCATACTTCTTCATTTGTATTCAAGAATATATGTAGTGGTTGAGACAGTAAAACATCTGAATTTAAATAGAAGTCGAAATTGTTTCAAAAAATCTTAACCTCCGTCATTAGATGAATGTACTGTTATTCTTGGTTGGGCATTTTGTACAGGTGTGTACATGTGGGTTTACATGTACAAGCTTCAGAGGCCTCCTCTCCCTGTCCTGAGAAATGCAATGCAAGATTTTCTTAGAAGTTAGCAGTAAGACTGTCAAATGGAGGAGGTGATATGTAAAGGTTTCAATAATTATGCTACTGATGAGTAAATTGAATGGGTTGATAAGTAGGTAACTCAGTATTAGTGCAATGGTTCCCAATTTTTTTAAGTATCTTTTATCCAAACCTAACATTGCTGCAAATATGAGCAAATTTTAAAGTTTTGCTTTCAATTTGCATAGCATATGCCAAGTGGCATGTTGGTAAATATTTAACAACTGGCTTTCTGGGAAGGCAGGAAGCAGGAGGGGAAACACCTTGATTTGTAGTATTTGCCTATTTCATTGGTGTAAATACACCTATCATCTGTGATTTCAAGCTGCCAATGTGATGCCACTGTGCTGGGTGTTGGGAAGAAACATGCAGCAGCACATTATTATATAGTATTTAAATCATACAAATATGGTAGATAAAGGAACCTCAGAAGCAGAGATAAAAGTGTAATAAACTATGAGGAAGTGATGAGTTTTGAATATTTGTTACTTTTATTGCTAGTATAAGTTGTGAGCTGATATGATTTTTTTGATTTTTCTTTTTTTTTGAGACGAGTTTTGCTCTGTCGCCCAGGCTGGAGTGCAGTGGCGCCATCTCGGCTCACTGCAAGCTCCGCCTCCCGAGTTCATGCCATTCTCCTGCCTGCCTCAGCTTTCCAAGTAGCTGGGACTACAGGTGCCCACCACACTCTGCTCATTTTTTTGTATTTTTAGTAGAGACGGGGTTTCACCATGTTAGCCAGGATGGTCTTGATCTCCTGACCTCGTGATCCACCCGCCTCGGCCTCCCAAAGTGCTGGGATTACAGATGTGAGCCACTGTGCCTGGCATTTTTTTTATTTTTAATTGACCCATAATAATGGTTAATATTTGTGGGATACAGTGTAATATTTTGATACATGTATACAATGTGTAATAATCAAATCAGGGTAATTAGCATATCCATTCTCAAACACTGATCATTTCCTTGCAGAAAGAACACTCAAAATCCTCTCTACCAGTTATTTGAAAATATGTAATAAATTATTGTTAACTATATTCACACTATAATTCAATAGAACACCAAAACTTATCTCCCCTGTCTAATAATAATCTAGTACCCACTGACCAACCTCTCTCCATCCCCTCTTGCCCCTACCTTCCCCAGCCTCTGCTAACCACTATTCTACTCTCTACTTCTGAGTTCAACTTTTTTAATATTCCACGAGTGAGATCTCGCAGTATTTGTCCTTCTGCATCTGGATTATTTCATTTAATGTAATGTCCTCCAGGTTCATCCCTGTTGTCACAAATGATAGGATTTTATTTGATTTATTATGGCTGAATAGTATTGCATTGTATGTACATATACCACATTTTAAAATCCATTCATCCATTGATGGACACTGAGTTTGGTTCCATATATTGGCTATTGTGAATAGTGCTGCAATAAACTGGGAGTGCAGATATCTCTTTGACGTACTGATTTCATATTCTTTAGATATATAACTAGTAGTGGGATTGCTGGATCATATGGTAGTTCTATTTTTAATTTTTTGAAGGACCTCCAGACTGTTGATCATGATGGCTGTACTAATTTACCTTCCCATCAATAGCGAATAAGAGTTCCCCTTTCTCCACATCCTTGCCAGCATTTGTTATATTTTGTCTTTTTGATAATAGCCATTCTAACTGGAGTGGGTTGATATCTAATTGTGGTTTTGATTTGTATTCCCTGATGGTTAGTGATATTCAGCATTTTTTCATAAACCTGTCGGCATTTGTATGTCTTCTTTATAGAAGTGTCTATTCGGGTCTTTTGTTCATTTTTCAATCAAATTTTTTTAAATTTATTTTTTATTTTTTGCTATTGAGTTTTTTGAGTTCCTTATGTATTCTGGAAGTTAATCCCTTGTCAGATCTGTAGTTTGCAAATATCTCCCATTCTCCAGGTTGCTTCTTTGCTGTGTTGATTGTTTCCTTTGCTATGCAGAAGCTTTTAAATTTGATATATTCTCATTTGTGTAATTTTGCTTTTTTTACAAAAACAAAAGCAAAATTTTGAGGTTCTATCCAAAAAAATCCTAGACCAATGCCATGCAGCATTTTCCTTATGTTTTCTTCTAATAGTTTCATAGTTTTGGGTCTTACATTTAAGTCTTTAATTCATTTTGAGTTGATTTTTTTAATATGGTGAGAGATAAGCGTCTAGTTTCATTCTTCTGCATGTGGATATCCCGTTTTCCCAACACCATTTATTGAAGTCAGTGTCCTTTCCTCAATGTTTGTTCTGGTGCCTTTGTCGAAAACCAGTTGGCTATAAATGTGTGGATTTATTTCTGGCTTGTCTTTTCTGTCCCATTGGTCTGTTTTTCTGTTTTTATGCCAGTAACTTGTTGCTTTAGTTATCATAGCTTTGTGATATATTTTGAAGTCAGGTAGTAGGATGCCTCCAGCTTTGTTCTTTTTGCTAAAGATTGCTTTGGCTCCTTGGGGTCTTTTTGTGGTTCCATATAAATTTGAGAAATTTTTCTATTTCTGTGAAGAATGTCATTGGTATTTTGATAGGTATTACATTGATCTACAGATTGCTTTGGGTAGCATAAATACTTTAACAATATTAATTATTCAAATCCATGAATACTACATCTTTCCATCTGTTTGTGTCTTCAATTTATCAATGTTTTATAATTTTCATTGTAGAAATCTCTCACTTCCTTTGTCAAATTTATTCCTAGGTATTTAACTTTTTTGTAGCTATTGTAAATGGGATAGTTTTCTTGATTCATTTTTTTCAGATAGTTCACTGTTAGTATATAGAAACACCATTGGTTTTCTGTAGGTTGATTTTGTATCCTATAACTTTACTAAATTAATTTATTAGTTATAATAGATTTTTGGTGGAGTCTTTAGGGTTTTTCACATAAAAGATTATGTCATCTACAAACAGGGACCGTTTGACTTCCCTCTTTCCAATTTAAACATCCTTTATTGCTATCTTTTGCTCAATTGCTCTGGCTAGGACTTCTAGTACTATGTTGAATAGAAGTGGTGAAAGTGGGTATCTTTTTTCTTGTTTCAGATCTTAGAAGAAAAGCTTTCAACTTTTCCCCATTCAGTATAATGTTAGTTGTGGGTTTGTCATATATGGCCTTTATTATGTTGAGGTAGGTTCCTTCTATTTAATTTTAATGATGGTGGTGTTATCAAGCAGCTCACTAAATTCCTGAAGTTTAATAGTCAACTCTCATGAGCTTGTGTTAGCCGACTCCAGGACACCACTGCTCATGCCCAATCTCAGGACAGGTAAGATACCGCTTTGGAAACTGAGTTAGACATCAGATCCTAGAGAGCAACAGACAATGTCTTCTATGTCTTTCCACTATTAACACTGGAAAACACAGGTACTCCATAATTTAAGGATTGTGTTGGAGGGACCTGTTGTTATAGTAGAATCTTCATTAATTAGGATCCTTAAAAACAACCTCACAGTTAACTAGACTTTATTTTTTAGAAAGAGTAACTTGGCTTGATTTAGCATTGATTTAGTGTTTACCCAAAAAGATTTCTAAATCAATATGTTCCTTCATTTAAAAAACAAACAACCTGTATTGTAAAAAAGGCTTGGAGGTAAACAATACCCATCTTCTACGTACCATAAAAAGACAAACAAACAAAAATACAAATGAAGGTAAAAGAGCAAGCCTCATTAAAGGAAAATGCCTGGATCTCATGTTCTGTGGCAGCAGCAACCCTGCCCTGTCCTGGCTGGGCTGGGAATGGTCCTGTTCTTCAAAGGCCCTTCTTGAGTTTGCCTACAGACATGATGGGCCCGGCACAAGGGGCTCTCCACAAGCTGAGGTGCAAGTGCTCAGCCTCGGCAATCACATCTCTTCCCTCAGGAATTTGAAGTATAGGAAAGAAAGAATCTGTCCGGTTAGTGATGGGAGTTGAAACCGAAACAAGGTCATGAGGCAGCTGGGCCATGGAATTTATAAGTAGAAAACAGGAACAAGAAGAGAACAAGAGGAATATGCAGGTGCATCACAAGAGGGGAAAATGAGCAGCTGCTCCTCAGCCAGCCTAAATCCTCATCGGCTGGCCAGGTCCAGAATCTATGTAATCCTTTTAATAAACCAAAGTAAAAATTAAGAGCAAATGAAAGAATATGTTACACAGTGTGCATTGCATTATGGGTAGAATAATAATTGTTTATGAAGAGGTACTGAATTTAGTCCTAACATTAAGTCTTTGGTGGTGTTTATTATGTAGATCCTTATAAACACTGAACAGAAGAATGGACAAATGTTTTCAATGAGAACTTTATAAATGAGACAGAACAATGCTTTCCATAGCCATTTTTAGATTAAGCCTTAACTGTAATAGTTTCACATTATTAAATAATTCAGAGAAGACATTTTATTGGGTATTCATGGCTCATTTATGTAGTTTTGAAAAAATTTGACCTAAAATAAAGGTTACAGAATCTTTGAGCATCCTTCAAATATCAGTAATCAAGGGCAGATGTGTGACAAAATTATCATAAGTCAGATTTCTGATTTTCTACATCTTCTACAGCTCCAGCTAGCATTCTGTGCAGTTACTGTTAATTGTCCTAGTGATAACCCAGGCAAAGTACTACCTTCAAAGAAAACTGCAAAATAGTAACATTCTCATACATTTCTGTAGTATGCAAGGGACTTTGTTTACTGTCTCATATGGAACCTCTTAACTCAGAGCTAGACAGGTGTTACAATCCCCATCTTTCAAATGAGAAAACAGGATCATTGAGAGTAAGTGTCCAACCTTTTATTACACAGTCAGAGAATATGGAAGCTGGGACTTCAACAGTAATAATAAAAATGTTGGTTAAGATTTACTGAGCTCTAACCATTTGCCAGATACTGAAATAAACATGTATTATCCCCATTTTATACATAAGAAAACTGAGAACAATCCTAACCCAAGTTGCTATCAATAATGAGGTAAAGTGAAAAATGCTGAATTTGAAATGTAGAGGTGGTTTGGGGAGCTTTGAGTGAGTTAGTAGCTGACAGTAGGGGCAAGGTTGAAGAGTAAGGGAAGCTATCTGTACAGTGCCCCCGAGTAGAAGATCAAGGTAAGTCAGTTCAGGTAAGGATGGGAAGTCATAGGAATACATTATTAACCAGAGGCAGTGCAATTAGGATAAACTTGAGAATGGGAAACTGCTATAAGAGGGAATTTCTCTGGGCTGAAAAACTAATTCAGAAAAGGAGAATTGCTAAAAGGTACTGGATAAAAGACAGGGAGGAAAAATTCAGCAAATCGGCTGTGAGGAGGCTAATACATGGATGATGCCTTGGTTAAAAAATGGAGAAGTAATCCTGATTTTCCAGAAAGGATAGGCTCTCCCCAGGGGCTGTCAAGAAGTGAACCAGATTCCAGGCCAAGTAGAGGATAAGGAGGAAGAATTCATTATGGAATCTGACAGATACATCGAGGAACAATGAATATTCACCTTGGCTATCAAATTATTCATTTGTTTACAGCTTAAGCTACAGGATTTTAGCCTTAGGCCTTAAATAATTGTAATTGTGGAAAATTCCCTTGTATAGTGGTAGTTAGAGTCACTAGCAGTGTCTTCTCTTTTGGGATACCTGAACTGGTTTCATCATCCTCTAAATCAAAAACACGATGATAAGACTACTTTCTAAAGCACTTGGGTCAACTAAGCATTTATTGTAATTGAAGACATGCTGGGGCTTCACAAATGAAGAGTTTGGAATCACTCTGTAACGTCTCTGAAACCCACCCATATCCTTTCACCCCCCACTGCTATGATCTTTAAGCCTATTAGACTCACACATTCTTTGGTCTGGGTTACTGCAATGGTCATTATACATGGAGTTCTGAAGGATTCCTACCTCCTCCCTCTTCTTGCTGGCTCTGATGTGTCTCCTTCTTCCTCAGGGCTTCAGTCACATGGAAGGATTCCTACACTCATATTCCCAGCCCAGATCTCCTGCCTGACCTCCAGGTGCACTTCCCATCTGCCCACTGACCACATTTGCTTGCATAACCCATTGGCACCTGAAACAGAATCAATATGCCTAAAAGAGGACTATCATCTTCCTATTCCCCTCACCAAATGTCTGAGATCTGTGCCACTGCCTTTCCATTTGCATAAGCCAGAAATCTTGAGCGTCTGCTTCCCGTCTTTCCTCTCCCTCACTAGTACAACCATCTGGTATAACTGGACTTTATATCTCCAGGCCGGTCCTCTTCACACTAATGTACTCTAATGGCAGTGAGAATGAGCTTTCTAAAATGCAGATCTGATCACGCCATTCCTCCAATGTAAACATCTCTTAATGGCTTTATACTTTCAGGATAAAATAACTCCTTCAAGTGATACAAGAGGTCTTTGCCGATTCTGCTCCCACCACTCCCTCTCACAGTTTAACTTCCTTTCGCAGTGCCATACCCTCAGTTTCTTCTGTGTGTGTTGTTGTTTTCTGCTGTTACTGTTCCTGTCATGTATCACCTTTGACTTCTTTAACTCATTTTATCTTTCAAGTCCCAGCCTGGGTGTTGCCTCCTCCTGAAGCCTTCCTTGACTGGAGATTCTGGGTTAGACATTCCTCCTATGATGACATCCCCGTGGAGACAGAATCTTTTTTCTCCTCCTACACTAGGCTGTAAACTTCTTAAGGACAGGTACCTGTTTATTCCCAATTGTATCACAGTGCTTAGTACAGTATCTGACACAGGGTTCATATTCGTACTGTTTACACTAGGCACCGTATGTATCTAAAATACCAACCCATCGACTGAATAATAATGACATCTGTATAAATTCAATGAGTAAACGAAGACTTATTTTAGGTTTCCCAAATGCATTCTACTAATATGACGGCAGTTGAGAATTGTTGCATATCTTCTTGTAATCTTTTGTCCCAGAGGTATTTTAATGGAAATTTGAGTCATTCTTTTCAAATTCACTTCCATTTACTTTAAAAATGACTTCAACACCTGTCTCATTCTCTCTTTCCCTACTGTTTTTAGGAGCTTTCACATTTATCTTAATAACTTCATTTTCACTCAGCCTCAACCACACGAGCTGGCCATATCAGAGATACCACAGTTACACAAACCTTTGCCTCTTTGAGATCTGAAACTCTGACCTTCCCTTTTGGAAACTCCATGTCCCTTTCTTCCATTGTCTCATCACCAGAGTTTGTATGTCAAGTGCCTCTGGCTCCTTGAAGGTGTACGATTAGGGGTATCCAGATCACCTGTTGTGTCCTTTTAGCGCCCCCCCTCCCCCCCAGCATAAACCTCATGGCCAGCCATTTCAATGATGTGTTTGTTCTCCTATCTAAATCCCTCATTCTCTTTGCATTTAACCATTCATCAGTTACGAACACTTCCAAGAGGGCTTTCTCTTCTCACATTCTTTGACTGCTGAAAGCTGCTGAAGGAAATAATAAAAACGCACTGATTAGGTCAGTTAAGGTTTTGTGCCTGCTCATCAGGTGAACCTTAGCAGAATCGAATACAATAAAAAAAGACTTTCTTTTATTCATCTTGTTTACACCCTATCAACCCTCTACAGCTGTTTCAAACTTTCTCCTTCCTTAAGTCCCTGGCAGAGGACTTTCCTTACTTCATTAGAAAATCTTTCTAACAGTACCATTGGAGTCACTGGGCTCGATTTTCACCTATTCACCTTCTATTCTAGAATCCTGCTATTAGAAGAAGCAACGCCCTGGGAAGGGAGGTTCCAGGCGGCAGGTTTCCACCTGCTTTGTTTGCTGAAGCCAACAAAGAGAAAGAGCACTGCTTCCCTGGAAATGAGAAAAAAGGGCAGAGATGGAGAGGGAAAACAAGGAAAATAGGGAGAGAATTCAAAGTGGAAAAATGTTGAGTTCAGAGAGTGGCCATCAAATGCCCTCACTTTCTCCAAAGCAATTTGTTTACTAGAAAGATCTGTGGAATGGGCCATTTCATTTCTTTTGGCCTCTATTTCCTTCTTATCCAAATGAAAGAGTTGAATGTAATATGTCCTCTAGCACTGATCTCCGAGGATTCAACGAGACTTTCTGAGTGCCACAAAGGCCCTCAACCATGCTGTGTGGGTAGTGACACAAAAATGTTGGGAAATGTATAGGGGAATTTGTATTGATACAATGACAGGGGAGCTCCCTTGGCATTTAGCAAATGAGAACTGATGTATTAAGCCATTCTCGCATCACTATAAAGAAATACTGGAGAATCAGTAATTTCTAAAGAAAAGAGGTTTAATTGGCTCATAGTTCTGCAGTCTGCACAAGCATGGCACCACCATCTGCCTGGCTTCTGGTGAGGGCCTTAGGAAGCTTGCAATCATTGTGGAAGGTGAAGGGGGAGCAGGCTGTCACATGGCGAAAGCAAGAGTAAGAGAGAGGGAGAGAGTAAATGACCAGATCTCAGGAGAACTCACTGTCATGAAGACAGCACCAAGCCATGAGGGATCCTGCCTTGTAATCCAAACACCTCCCCCAAGGTCCAGCACTGGGATTAGAATTCAACATGAGATTTGGGTAGGAACAGATCTCTAAACTATATCAACTGACATTGTGCAGAATCAAATTCCTCAGTAAATCATTGTCCCACCCAGAATGCTAATGGTACTCCCTCCACACCACACTGCTGCAACCACACTGTAGAAGTTCCGAAAGCAGGAACCATTTATTTTACTCTTTAAATCCCCAGGCAGTGACTCCCAGGACCAGCTAAGTTTATAGTAGGTGCTCAATATCCTTGTGAAATAAATTCTGTGTCCCCACAAAGCTGTATGTAATGTGAATTTTTGTAACTCTATGATGATTTTCCATTGACATACATTTTAATTTCAGAGGTGCTTTATCTTCACTTCTGATTGACTTTTAATTGGCAGTGACTCCTAACACTGAGAGAGCTCAGTTATTAAAATGGAACCCTGCAGGGAATCCATTTGTAAAGCGATAAATCCTTTTATAGTGTGAATAATCACCCATTAATTGATCTGGTTTGTAAATCTGAATTTTCATATGCTGCAATTTTTTTTCTTAAATGTGGGCACAGCCATGGTCTCCTCATTATAATCTTAGAGTTCAAGAAGGGTCTAACATATATGACAGTTTTTCTATTTTGCAATTGAGTCCTTTTTAGTAACTTCTAGGTTTTCCCTTCTATTACTTCCTTTTATAGGACATTTTGAACAATTCTATTTAAATAATGATTTATTGCTTGCAAAACTATTGGTCTCATCACTTAGTTTTAAATCACAATAGAGGAGCTATTTGTCTCTGGGGATCTCTGGGCCACTTACAGGTTTTAAAATTATATACAATCCTGAAGAGTTTTCTTTCTGTAGTCTACCTTTTAGCATTTATGAAACTGAGCCACAAAGTAGTCAATGGAACATTGCCAAATATCTGTGGCTGAGATGACAGCAGAATTCTGATCACCTCACCTGTCATTAAAGACCTGCCTCTTGACTAAAGAGTATTTTCTTCATTTTATAGAAATGTATTTAGAATGCTTCCTGTGACTGACATGAAACCATTATGAGAAATGGTCACTTGAGTGAGTTGCCTGGGAGTGTGTTACAGGTGTCTGTCTGTATGGCTGATGCCGACAAATTTCATCCCTAGCCTATTTTCTGGAAACGAACTCTGTTACATTAGGTTTCCATTGGTAAGCCCATGCTTGGTAATACTCCGTCCTGCTGCTTTGGGTATTATAACAGTTCATGCAGAAAGTACTGGATTAGCCTCATCACAGATGATGATGGAGGATAGAAATGTGCATGGAATATTATTACCAATAATTGTGGAGGGAACATTTAGCCTGTTGTTCAACTCACAATGCCCATAGTGTAGGTTATAATGAAAAGAATCACAAACGGTCTGAAGATACCTGTTTCTGAAGTAACAGTACCATAGGGGTCTTCAGTAATGTTAATTAATGTTTAGCATAACTACAGGAGGGTGTTTCTATATAAGGTTGCTATGGTACATTTTTTTTCCACTTCCATTTCAGCTTTTTCCCCGCCCCTTTCAGACTGACAGGGGCATCATTCTCTATCACATATTTTCCTTCTATTATTCTGTCCTTGGACTTATTAATCCATCATTTTCTTTGGCCCTGCTTTTCAAATGTTAGATACGAGCTGTGATATTTGTCTTGGCCAGCAAAATAAACGGGAAGTGAAGATTCACTCAGAATGCATCTTTCTTATGTTCTTTTGTGTCTCCAAGAGAAACCTTGGAGACATGTTTCCTCCCGACTTCATTCCCCTCTGACTAACCCCCTCCCATCTCATGTTTCCCCTTTATCTATAGATAACATAGCATGATCCTGAAAGCTGGTTAATTATTTCTCTGTCCAGATGGGTGGGGGAAGCCAGGAAGGGAACATAGAGGTTTATCAGAAAAACATAAGTGATGCTGCATCAGCACAGAAACCTCTCCACCCAAAGAGAGTGGGTTACAAGCTAGAAAGAGACAATAACATTAAAAGCAATATTTCTGTCATGAGGCCTTCTCAGAGCTGTGAAACTAACCTGCTTGTATTTTTTTCTACAGCCCATAAAAGGGCTCACAGCCAGAAAATACAAATCCCATAGGCTGCTATTATGCTGATGACAGTGAAGAAAGGAGGAAAATTGTTTCATTGCTGAATTGCAGATATAATTATGACATTTTATATATTTTGCAGTCTGTACCAAAGAGTTGTATTAATATCTACTATGCCCTATAGCAGGAGAGAAGTTAGCACCTTAATGCTGGAGATTCAGACTCTGATTTTGCTAAGATTGAATCCCCCTGGCTATTTGCTAATATAAATTTTGTAGTTAAAGGAAAACTCAGAAGCAGGTGATAATGGCTGCATCTTTTGCAGGACCAGCTGATTCATACAAATCATTTGTACCAGTGCAGGGAGTGAAGCTAATTGCACTTGCACAATGTGTCTTTCATTGCCAAGATCTGCAGCGAAAGTCTAACTGCTTACTTCAGCCAAGACGGATACAATGGGGCGTTGAGAAACATTTAAATACGTAGCCATAGTTCACAGGAGAAATGTTTGAGAATTGATTTCAGGGGCTTGCAAATCAATGCAATTATGACGAAGAAGCTGAAACTCCTGTTAGTGAAGTAACCTGGCAGTCAAGTATTTGTGGGTTGAAGGAATGATTAAAAGGAGAGAGAAAAAAAATCCATCATTACTTTCAAATGTAGCTCAGGCCGCAAGGCCGGGGTTGTTGATCCAGTCCACACCTTATATTAAGAATTAAGTATTTCTGGTGAACAGTGAGCCAATAAGTAAACAAACAGCATTTTGGGAGATGCAGAATAGACAGGGAAATAAAATGTATAGTAATGAAATATTCATAACCTTGCATTTTATGGACCTCAAACACTAGTTCCATGATTTACACTATTTCTGTGTGCAGTAGTATGGGATCTGCCGAACAATAATAAAGATGGCATTAGAATGCTACTGCCTCAGTGTCATGGAGAAGAGAGGATTAATCAGTACTATACGATAGCTGTAAACTTGAGTAAATAGAAGCACATATAGGTAGTTGCTTTCCTGCATACTTTATGTTTGGCCCATAGAAATGGGGGAGATGAGGAATACAGTAATTATGAAAATGATGAGCATCAGCACCCAGCTTCATGTAAATAAACACATCATTCTCTGAGGTTCTGGTTGCTCAGGGGTTCTGGTTCACACCAGCTGCTCCCAAGAGAATGTAGTGGTTATTATTTCACATCAAGAGTCGTCTTTGCAGAGCTCTTGGCCCACTTTACCCCTAAATTCAAAATACTGTACTCTGTACCTAGTAGTCTCCTTACATAGGAAATAGTGGCCCAGTGTCTGGCTTTTGGCCTCACCCACTGTCACAGAGGTCTGGTCAGAAGGGACATGGAGATGCTGATTAAAACCTGGGAGGAAAAGACAGTCATACCATCTTGCTTCAAAGAATATCTCATGCATTCCTGCTTCATACCTGTCCCTTCATTTTTGAGCCAACCTCAAATTGCTGGTATGTACTATTTGTTCCAGATTTCATAGGCATAGTTGGCCTTTAGCCTGACCAGCGCTTCTGCCATGGTGTCTTCCTCCTTAGCAGGTCCAGTCTTGCTCCCATTTTGACTGAGGAGCTGTATAACACACGGGTTTGGTGCTGGTAGTGCCCTTTGCTGAGACGAAACTATAGTAACAGGGCAATGCTCCATGAAAACTACTACATTGTCTTTGCCTTGCAGACTTGTAAGTAATCTGCCAATCATTGGGTTCCTATTCTCCATACCCCCACTCCTTTTATAAACTAACAAAATTGCTTAACCATTAACATGCCTCTGAAGGATAAGCCTAGTACTCAGAATTGATCTGCTAAACTTCCCATGGGGCAAGCTTAAATGGTTTTCATTAAAATTCTAGCATTTATCTTTTGATATTGACCTTGTCATGGTAAGTCACCATCTCTTCCATTTTCCTTAACAAGACAACACAGTAAGCCAAATATTCTTCAGTTATGTGTTAATATTTTGAGGAAAGTGACTTAGCATGCCTTTATTTCTTAACTAGACTTACGAGATACACTTACTGCTTCAGGACTTAAAGTACACTTAAAAACTTTCCAAATGTGCAAATTATCTATTCTAAAGAGCCAGAAATTGTACCCATATTGGTGACAAATATGCATAATCAATAGATTAACTGTAAGTCTTGGGGAATAAGTTGTTTTTTGAGCCTTGCTAATTCTCCATTTTCATCACTCAAAACTGAAAGGATAGTGATGGGCATAGAGTAGCAATAATAGGTTCTCAGTAAATGTTGAAGTGGATGAATGAATTCCATGGTCTTGGTGAATTTTTTTTTGCCCCAATACACGATGAGGTTGGATGTCATGTTCTTACAGAGAAATTAATCCAAGATGGGATGTATTATCAAGAGTGAGTTAAAGGATACTTAAATTAATTAAAACAAAGTATTTAATTGGCTCTTCCATAAGCATACTTTTTCCCAGGATATATTTCCTTTTTCTATTCTTGTGTCTTCCTCTTCTAAGTTCTGGTAGATACTTTTACTTGGAATCTTCAAGTATACTCTTCTCTACCATCTATCGTGGAAAATAGGGCTGCAGGCAGAACCAGGGCAGCCTTTGCTCAGTTCTAATGTCTGAATTTTCCTGTATCGTATGTGTATATATATATGTATATGTATATATATTACATATATTTTATATCTACATGTATATCTGATGTGATACAAAAGAATAAGCAAGGCAATAAACTGAAGTTCTGTGAAGCAATTGCCTGATTTTATTCTAAACTTTAAAGGAAGAAAAGCTTAGAATATTTTGGTCAAGATGATTCCAATGTGTTTTATAAGTATTGACAGTGTTCAATGATTAAAAGTGGTGAAGGGTAAATACATCATTAAAAGTAATGATAGAAAACATCGCCTACCTTGGGAAACAAATAATAGGAGTCATCTCGTTACTTATGAAAAGCAACCCATTAATGAATCGTGAGTATCATCTGAGACACAGAATCTTCATTTGGGCTGCAGAATTGGTTCTAAACTTATCCAATTAGATGGATGCTCCCAGTCACACAATTGTGTCGACTTGTTCATTTAGGGCCTTTATACTCCCTGTGAATATTCTCTAAAACAGTCCTTAAAAGGGATGTACAGGTAGTTTATTTCCAGAAAGGTAATAATAGTAGGTCCCTAAATGAAGTTTTAGAGATAACAAGTTGCAAACTCTACCATTTTCTTTTCTTTCACCTCCCACTGGCAACCTTATAAATGTTTCACTCCATAACATTTTGGTCTAAGTTGGATAAAACACACCTTCCTAGGGTTCTCTATTTGCTAATAGAAAAGGAGCCGAGTGTTGCCACTGAACTTGCTGGGAAGTGCTTTGACTTCAGGTGAGTTCACAATCAGCTTAGCACCGCAGTGCTGTGATTTGGGTCATAATTAAAAGATTTTACTATAGAAAATGACCGTGCTGTTTGCACATTCCTTTTATGTCCTTCAGGAAGAATGACATCAAGCACTTATTTGCCTTTTATATACTTTTTTTAAGGTAGCGTAGTGAAATAGGAAAAGCCAAGGTTGTAAAAAATAGACCTACTCCTGGTCTAACTCCTGGCATTGGCAATTAGGAACTTTGTGAACTGGGCAGATTACTTAACATCGTTGAGCTCTGGTTTCTTCAACTGTACAAGGGACCAATAACACCAGCCTTGCGAGATTCTTATATGGATTAAATTAAATTAAATATGTAAAGCCTTTGGTATTTTGTAGGCATTTATTAAATGTTGCTTATCATCGTTATACCTTCTACTATTCCTTTCTAAATTTCTATTTCCTCCAATAGTATGCTCCTCTGTGAAATTGTGTGATTGTGTCAGGTTCTAAACTATTTGATAAAAGCTTATAAGAGTTAATGGGATCAGTGAGCTCATTTTTTTATCTTGGTTTTTTTTTTTTTTTTTTGAGACAGAGTATGGCTCTGTCACCCAGGCTGGAATGGGATGGTTCAATCTCTGCCCACTGCAACCTCCACCTCCCGGGTTCAAGCTATCCTCCTGCCTCAGCCTTCCAAGTAACTGGGATTACAGGCACCCACCACCACGGCCAGCTAATTTTTGTATTTTTAATACAGATGAGGTTTCACCATATTGGTCAGGCTGGTCTCCAACTTCTGACCTCAGGTGATCCACCCGTCTCGGCCTCCCAAAGTGTTGGGATTATAGGCATGAGCCACCACATCTCATTTTTCTTTCAATCATGGAATGCTGAAAGGACTCACCTTCCATGAAGTATTTCCTATTTTTCTATGAGAAATTCTCCCCATGAACTATTCTAGCACTTTGCTTTCATGTCTATTTTATTAATAATTTAAGTATACATTGTGTTATAGTCTGTGGATTACATGACTCTCTCTGATATATTAGAAGTTCTTTGAGGAAGGCCCAAATTTATTTTTGCCATAGACAATAACGCCATGTTTGGGGTCCCCAGAATATTTATTGTCTTGGATAACGAATGCAATAAGGTACTCTCATGGACTTGGAAGAGGAAGGAAAATTCATCGTAATTCACTCTCCAGTTTTGCTCTGTGATGGCACATAGTTCATTTGGAGAATTGACCCAAAGATACATCCTTCATTGTGCATTCAAGTAAGAGAAAATAATTTCTATCCTTCTTTTTACATCACGAGGCACTTAAAAAGAAATTATCTTAATTATGGTACTTGCCCACCTCCCTAAGGATGCCAGAGGGAATGCACTTTCCAATTCCTCCTTTTCCACCCTAAATGCTACCTTCAGTGTCACCAAGAAAAAAGAAAAGCCAACCAGGGGTTCTACATCTAATTATACTTTTTACTAGATTCATACATGGTCTTTGAAGGGATGGCAAAGAAAAGCAATGGATGTCACAAACTATGATGAAGATATGATGTGGTCAGAATTTATTATTCCTGAGACTTTTTAAAGAGACTATGCGACACTGTGGCAATACTCTTTGTAGGGGAAGAAAATGATTGCAGTGTTTGCTTCTGGTGGAACTGAGAATCCAGGCTCTCTTACTATTTATTTTTCGTTATCTCCCTCCCTATAGGTATAGGATCAAACTAGCAAGCTTCTAACATTGTGAGAGCTTTGGGCAATTTGTTCATTCATTTAACACACCTTTAACCAACAAATAGGGTCCACACAGCAGAGTTCCTAAGAGCACCAGATCTGGAGCCCTGGTCTCTTGTCTAAGTTTTGCCTCGGCCACTTACTAGCTGGATTACCTGGGGGAAAATTGTCTTACCTGTGCCTAGTTTTCTTATTTGTAGAGTCAGGAAGTTGACAGAACACACTTCACAGGGTTGTTGTGAGGACTGAGTGTGTTATGAGAGGCAAAGGATGTTGATAAATGTCCTGGCACATGGTAAACACAACACATTTAGCTAAAAAGCAATATGAAAAACTCATTTGCAGGTACCTCCTATGTACTAGATACATGTAGCTATGTGATGGGCATTACATGAATAGGACGGTTGCTGCTCTTGAAGAAGATGTATTCTAGCAGGAAGAACAATATGTAGCAAACAATTATGATGTAGTATGGCGTGTATTTACAGAGTGTTGAGTAATCATTTTTTGGGGCGATAAAAGTTTAGGGTAGCGAGGGTGATAAATGGCTGGGTGTCGAAAGAGTGGTCAGTGTTTTCCATGCACTGAATGGGGCAGAGGACAAGCCTGGATGGATGAAGGGATGAAGCATATTCTGTAACTCTGTCAGAGCAACTGCTCTGACATGGCTTGAGTAAAGAAGGTATGGCTAGGGTGGCAGTGAAGGATAAGGCTGGAAAGGTTGGGAGGGGGATAGACAGTGATGCCCACATATGCCATGCGAAAGTTTATTGTTTATTCCAAAAGTGATGGACTTCCCCAAGAGGCTTCCAAGCTGGTGGTGTTATGATCATATAATTGAGCACTCAGTTCTTATTGCATTCATGTTGCATTTAAGCACTCAGGGAGAAATCATAACTAAATGTTATAACTAACACAAACATGGTGAGTTTGCAATCAAATTCCCTTTGCACTAATGAGAACTATTCTGTTGCCTTGTGCCTGTCTCTTTAAGTCCCTGAATTTCATTTTCGTCAAGGTTGTTAGGAGGTTTGAATGAGATAACATGTGTATAGCACTTTGAGAAAGGTAAAAGAACACGGAAACACGCTGTAGTAATTGGTAAGTCCGCTTTAAAGACTGGAGGAACAAAGAAGGCATAAATTAAATCGAATGGCATGACCTCTCCTACTGGTCTACCGACAGAGGGCAGCATCCTTCAAAGGACTGATGGGGCCAGGTCTGTACACCGCCAGCAGAAGAGAAAATGAGGCCAGCTGGGGAGGCAAGATTTTTCCTCACATGAGTTTCTTCATCTTAAGGTAGAGATGACACCTACCTCCTAGATGCTGCTACTGGGATCGGAGGTGATCTATACAGGAGGCAGCACAGGACAATGGTGAAGGGAGTCTTTAAAGTCAAACACATAGGTTTGACCTCTTACTTATTCATCGAATATCCTTGAGCAGATTAGCTCATTTAAGTCTCAATTTGCTTATCTGTAAAATGGAGAAAATTATAAGATCTATTTTATACAACTGTTGTCAAGATTAAATGTGATAACAAAGTGAAGTGTTTAGCGTAGTACCTCGTTCACAATAACTATCCACTACATTTATTTGCCATCCCTATGTAGAAAATTTAAAAACCATGATTAAAATTGTTTTCTAATTAGGTACTACAATCCTCAACTAGTAAAAGGCTTACTTGGATTTTAAGCTAAAATACATGCAGCTTCAAAGCTTCCATTTTTTCCCCTATATTATGCTGCCGGTCCTGATATGTCATAGATCCCAACACAAAAGCTCAACTCTGGTATAAAAATGAGGGATTGAAAGTGAGTACAGATGATATTTCTAGATTGTCTGTCAAGTTTTGCAAAACGTGTAAAAGTAAACAAGCAGTATCAAGAACTGAAGGTGAGTTGCGTATTTAAGATTCTTTCTTTTTAATAATCTAAGCTGTTATTAGCAGTGGATGAGAAAACATTAATTTAAAAAATCTGTATATGATTTTTTTCCTCGATGCATTTTTTACTTCTAATGCAATGTACATAGTATAAATAAGTAATGTAATCAAGTTTATCTTTGGAAGAAAAAGTTAATAATCCTGCTGGAGAGTTGGAAATAAATGGTACTCTTATTGCATTTATTACAAATCACACAAAGCAAATCACCCCAACCTGAAACTGTGTATTGCTGGAATATGTTGAATCCCTTTGTGACCCTCCTTACATTCCCAGTTGCCTCTGGATCCTCAGGCTGTACCTGATGCAGAGAAACTGCATGGAGCCGTTCAAGGGCCAGCAGGAACCCCTATGTCCACCTTGTGACTTCCAAAGACACCAGACCTCAGGCATCCGTGGACTTACATTTAGGGAGCTGGAGATCTCAGGAGGCTGAGCTCTGCATTCAAGGGCCAGAACGGACTGTACTACTCAGAATAGTGACAACAAATACTTGACAAACAGGTCCACATAAAGTGATGATAAAAGGAAGCCCACTGGGTTTGTGAGACTTCAAAGTGAGTGAATAGTACGTGAGAAAGGGAAACAGAGACAGTCAGACACCAAGCAGATAGTGGACAGAATACATTACAGGAACGAGCCGAGAGGAAAGGAGGCAAGATGGATCCCCAGAGTGGGGGTGGGGAGGGGCCTCACCTAGGTCCTGCTGTTTGGAGAGTTCTGTAGGTCATGATCAGATCCCTGTGAAATGTAGCATAGGGAACTCTGATGACACATTCAGTCTTTATTCCCTGGACATGTTGTCACATTATATGCCTCTTTTTTTCCACATGATGGCTCTAAGATTGATAATCTAGGGAACCTGGAGGGCCCCTTTATTTCTGAGGTCTGTGCCCAAGTGGCTGGTAACCACTTCTCATTCTGAATGAAGGCTAAGCTCTTCCCATGGGCTTCCCATGGACTCTGAGTTTCTTTTCCTCCTGTCTTCTCTTTTCACCTATTATCTTGCCTCCCTCTGTTAACATTCCATATCTGCTGCTTTATTGGTATTTTCTCCTTAGCCTTTAAACACAAGCAAGTCTCTGCAACAAAAACAAGACAAAACCAAAACACCTTCCTTGAAGTCTACCCTACACACTCCTACATGGTCACCACTCCTTTCCTGAGAAATCTTCTGAGACACACACTTCCCCATCCCTTGGAGACCTCCCTCACCTCCAGTGGAGTTAATGGCCCCTCCCTGTGTCCCTCAGCACTCTGTGAATGTGTTCTTCTGCCACAGCACTTTCACATGCTATCATCATGGGCTGTCTTCTTCCGTCTCCCTCAGTGGCCCATGAGTGACTTCAGGAATGGGGATCTATCTTTCATCTCTATTCCTGTGCCTGTCACTGAGCTAGGAGCAAGCTTAATGTGCTAAAAGTTTTGTTGCACCCTGTTGTATTAGGGTTTTCAAGAGAAATTGAACCAATAGGAAATAGATGATGATTGAAAACGGGAGGGGAAAGAGATTTAGTATAAGAAAATGGATCACATGATTATGGAAGCTTAGCAGTCCCAAGATCTGCAGTTGGCAAGCTGGAGATCCAGGAGAAATGACATATGGTTCCAGTCCAAGTCCAATTTCAGAGGTAGAAGAAGACCAATGTCCTCAGCCCAGAGACGGTTGGGCAGAGACAGAATTCTTTTCTACTCAGCTTTTGTTCCATTCAGGCCTTCAATGGATGGGATGAGATCCATCCAAATTGGGGAGGGCAATCTATTTTTTCAGCCTGTTGATTCAAATGTTAGTCTCATGCAGAAACAGCATCATGGACACACTTAGAATAAAGTTTAGCCAAATATCTGGGCACCACATGGCCCAGTCAAGTGGATACATAAAGTTAACCATCGTACTTGTACATCATATTTTTTGATTTTCATTGTAGTTTCTATCTCTTTCAGCAACATGTTAGCTCCATAGCCTTCAGAGGTCCCTCTCTTTTCCAATTTCCTTCAATCCTTAATGCCTGCACTATACAATATATGAACCAATTATAGCTTTCTTCTATTGTTCTGTGTTCCATGACCAAACATAATACTTTTTAAAAATTGTAAGTTCACTGAGGGTAATTACTGTGTCTTGCTGTTGCCATACCCTTCGTAGTTCTTGTTTTGAATCTGGAACATAGGAGGCACTCCAAAAATACATATTCAACTGTATTAAATTGAAATATATATGACGAATTGGTCATCAAGCATTAATGATATTTTGTCAGATTGCTAGTTATCTATCCAATATCCATTCTCCTTCTTTTCATGAGAGATAGAACCTCCGTAATTTGTCGGTATGACAATGTGTTCTAACCCCATATCAAGAACTATGAAAGATGCTGTAAAAGGGATATAGTAATTAATTACCCAATGAGACTACATTTCTAGTAAAGGATTCTTGTTGTTCATGGAGCACAGAACAATAGAAGACAGCCGTAGGTGGGTCTTAGATCACTTTATGCAGACAAGAAGAACTGAAGTAAGTTGGAGAAGGGAAGAACTTCTATAACTATGGCATTAATGTATTTCTTGCTTTTTTTGTAGCTAGTGGTGGTCACGTGATATGGTTTGGCTGTGTCCCCACCCAAATCTCATCTTGAATTGTAGCTCCCATAATCCCCACATGAAATTGGAGGAACCCAATGGAAGATAACTGAATCATGGGGATGGGTTTTCCCATGCTGTTCTCATGACAGTGAATAAGTCTCATGAGATCTGATGGTTTTATAAAGGGCAGTTCCCCTGCACACGCTCTCTTGCCTGCCGCTGTGTAAGACGTGCCTTTGCTTCTCTTGCACCTTCTGCCATGATTGTGTGACCTTCCCAGCCATGTGGAACTGTGAGTCCATTAAACCTCCTTTTCTTTACAAATTACCCAGTCTCAGATATGTCTTTATAGCAGCATGAGAACAAACTAATACATCACGTAGCTAGATTCTGGCCATTGGGAGATAAGCAGAACCGTTGTATGAAGTTTCCAGGGAAGTCTTCTAAATGGAGCTGACTCAGCTGAAAACTGTGTGGGTTTTCCTTTCCCTTTTCCTTTTTGTGGTTTCCAGGATCCCAGACAAGATGCTGGAGCAGCAGCAGCCAGCTTGAGGATAGAAACTGTGTGCTAAGAATGGTAAATCAGGAAGATGGAAGATGTCTTGATTCTGGATCTCTTTGTAGTGCTGTCCTACCAGCCCTGGACTGCTAATTTCTGGATTTCTACATGAGAAAATAGAACTTTTACTGGCACCTGTTGGGAGAGGGTGGGGAGTCAGGGAGAGCATCAGGATGAATTGCTAAAGCGTTCTGGGCTTAATACCTAGGTGATGGGTTGGTAAGTGCAGCAAACCACCGCAGCACACATTTACCTATGTAACAAACCGGCACATCCTGCACATGTACCCCAGAACTTAAAATAAAATAAAATAAAATAAAATAAAATAAAATAAAATAACTCTGTGTGTTCTCTTTCAGGTTTTAAAAAAATTTTATGTAGCAGAATATAATCCCAGCTGAAACACACAAATTAACACTTGCAAAAGAACAGAAGAAAAGTACCATCTGAAATAAAGGCAAATATTCTTTCAGGTTTTTTTTTTTAAAGGCATCTTTACTGATATGCAAGGCATGTGTGTACTACTATCATCAGATGTATGTGGTATTACTAATATAAAATATATTCTGTTTTTATTCATTTTCTTTTTCATCCTGACAAACCCTTCAGTGATGTGGGCTTTAGCTTGTCTTCCCATGCAAAGACAATTTTCCTATAAATTAGAGGAAAAAGAAAAAAGCCTTGTAAATCATCTCTCTCACTTAACTTGCTCATTGTCCTCCTCTGCAGGAAACCTACAGGTTGCAGAAGAAAATGGCTGATGGAAATGCAGCAGGAAGAATAACATGGTTCTGAAATGAGGTAAGAATCAGTGAAATTAGTGTTTTAACAGCAGATCTTACCAGCTTTTTTTTTTTTTTGGTCTACTTCACAAACTTAAGATTGGGGAAATTGTTGAGAGGAGTCTTTGTTTTAAATGAGTGCAAGACAAGGACATATCTTTCTAAGGATCACATTAAATGAGGTGGAAAGAGAAGGAGAGTCAGACGATAAATCAAAAATCCCACCCCTTCTGTCTACCTCTCCCACCACCCTCCATTACAACACATGAGGCCAACATAAGGGATTACTTTCCATTCCTAGGGTGTGGTACATTTACAGAAAAGCCCCCCTTTAGGGCTTTGATAATTATAGAAAGACGTTCACAATATGGACATCAAAGTAATGTCTTGTGTTTCTCAAGTTCTGCATTTTTCCCTCAACAAGGGCCAGAATTAATGAACCAAATCGATTTTTTTTTTGTGATGACACAAATTCCAAAGTGCAAACCAGTAGAATTTAGAAAACAAATAATCCCATTTTATAATAAAGCAACATGATACAGACCACAGGTGGACTGTATCACAAACAGCAACGATGGAGAGGGCAGCAGTGTGTTAGCAGGAGGAAGAAATGATGGCAGCAAAACCTGAGAGGTCCATTTCGGGACTCCTTACTCATAAGGCTGGCAAGGAGGTTCTGGCCATTGTCTGGAAGCTTCTCTGGGCTGGGGGCTAGGAGCCTTGGTTTCTCTCCATGGGGGCCTCATCATGGGCTGCTTGGACTTCCTCTGAGCACCCAGATTGGGTCTAAGGGTCAGTGTCTCGAGAGAGCTGGCAGAAGTGCATGGAATTCTCATGCTCTAGCCTGAGAAGTCACACGGCCCATGGCACCTGGCTGTACAGGTCCCCTAGAGGTCTAGGGTGAGAGTCAGCAGTGGCAGCATTTTCAGAGATGTCTCTGGGACTAGGGGTGGGGAGGTGGAAGGGATGGAGAGGAGGAGACTTCTAGAAATCCGAGAGATGAGACCAGTTCTACTGCACTTTATATTAATATTGAAAGCAGTCCTGAAGGCTTGTCCTGACTCAGCAGGAGAGAGTACTGGTCTTACCCTTCCATGGAAATAATGCTGAGGTCACGCTGTAAGAAGGGCATGTGGGATGGGACATGCTGTTGTTGCTATCTTGGGAAAATACAGACTGCTCCAGTGGGAAAAACAAATTTCTATGAGGGAGAAGCATTTTTTCAGTCACCTACTTAGCCTGGAAGCTTATTGACCACGTATTAGCTCTTATAACACCTGTGGAGGCCCCGAAGGGTGAGATTTCACCCCCACCCCATACGAGCATCCTGAGCTGTCCAGAAGTCACTGCGTTCATGAAAGTTTCAGAAATTAAGAGTCAAGCACTAATTTTCAGGCACCACTCCTTTCAATAAACACTCCATAATTAATTTTGCATTTACAAAGAATTAGGTTGTTTGGGGGAGACTCCTCTCTCCTATACCCTGTCCACTGAGAGGCAGGCATCCCAAATTCAGGTTTCCATGGCAGTGGGCTTCCACGTCAGTGCCTCCCTGTCAGGGCTAATCTCCGGCCTGGTGGGGAGTAGGTGCTCGGATTAGGCCTCTGGCCAGTCATTGTCTCTTCTCCTGCCACAGTGACATATAATCTTATTGTAGTAAATAACAGTCACCTAAGTTTCCTAGCCTGTAAGAATAAATGAGGTCACATTAACAGCAATAAATCACATTGTACTTGTTAATACCTTCACCCAGCATACAGAAAACACAGATAACATGAATGTTATCTCACCTATGTTTAACAATCAGTTGCCTTTTTATTTTTCACTCCAGGCTGTCCTAGTTCATGTTTCCTGCCCATAAAGCCACTGAAAGGTGAACATCTCCTCATGTGGCTGCTGCTAGTGAGGGACCTAGTATCAGCCCTGGGGGCTAAAGCGGTGCTGTGGCATCTGCAGTCCTCAGCAGTCCTTCTGGTACTACAGGCATGCTGTGTTTACAGCAGAGATGGAGAGGTTTTCTACCTTATCCCTACCCTGCCCAGCCCCCAGCTCTGGGCTTTAGTTTGTTATTTGGGTACCAGAGAGCATAGCTTGAGCCCCTGCGCCTCACAGAGTCCCTTATGACAACAGCCTCCTCAGCCTCTGCAAACAACCTCTCTCTCCACAGGGCTCAGATGAGAATCCAGGGAAACCAACTTCTTAAAAATAGATGCCAGTAGGCTGCCTACCCTGCCAAGTCATTGGACATTTCCAGACATGCCTGATTCCCAGCAGAGAACACAAATTATGCTCTTGAATCCCTGCTACATTACTAAACGTGCATAGCACGCCCTAATGCTTTCCCCTGAATCAACTCTGTTCGGTAGGTAGGACAGATGATAGTATTACAGTTTCCATCTTTCATACAAAGAAATTAATTCTCAGTGAGAAAAAGCTAGAAGCCTGAAGTGAGATAATAATTAAGATTCTGATTGATCACATGAATGGAGGTCTTTGAACAGCAAATCTGGCACTCTCCTGGAGTACTGCACGGTGACAGGTCACCACGCTTGGCCTGGATGCTCTAGACAGAGGCGTTTTCCTCTCTGTGCTCACAGCATGTTGGTTTGTTGTAGAGTTTGCTGTATTTTATGACACCACTTTAAATGTCAGTCTTCTCCACTAAACATTTCTCATGCCAGCAAAGTGCCTGGCATGGAGAAGGGACTTGATAAACATTTATCGGTGGGATGAATATGAATTTTTAAAAAATCTCTTAATGTTTCTCTAATGAAGGTGGAATCCTCCCATCCCAGAGAACATTTGGAAGTGGAGGAGCATTTTTGGTTGTCACAATGCCGAGGAATGATGCTCCAAGCCTTTTATAACTGGGGCCAGGGATACGGGATATCTTGCAATCTGTCAGACAGTCCTGCACAAAGAAGTGCTCTGTCCAAAATGCCAATCGCTCCCGCTTCGAGAATAACTGCAAGGAAGTTCAAATGTTAGGAAAGTCCCAAGTACTCCTAAGCCTTCGAGTTTAGCCTAGGAATATCTTAGCTATCTGTGACCTTGCTATTTGAGTTTTGAGACAAAATAGAGGTTATGTTGTATACCCACCTC
This sequence comes from Rhinopithecus bieti, assembly GCF_001698545.2. Lineage (NCBI taxonomy): Eukaryota > Metazoa > Chordata > Mammalia > Primates > Cercopithecidae > Rhinopithecus > Rhinopithecus bieti. The sequence continues at coordinate 3,384,038 of NW_016803417.1, forward strand.
ATGCTATGGTTTAATGCGAACATGTGTAAGAGGCCTAATAGAGTGGTTGCATGTGGCAGGCAGACAAGTGATTTAAGCTTCTTTTCCCCTTACCTCAGGTAATGGGAACAATCATTTGTCAATGTATCAGTTTGGCCTATGGTTTAACTCAACTGAAAGATATTTTGAAAGCAGGCCTAGTGTTGTAGGATCTGCCCTTGGAAATATAAAATGTAGTATGGTAGATATATTGCCCAATTGTTGTGAGGATTCAAGTTTCTAAAGATTCTGGCACTTAGTAGTCTCTTAATAAATAGTTGACTTGATGATAGGTGGCAGAAATCTAAGAAAAGCGGTGCTTTTGCTTAAATATTAAGGTAGCATAAATCAAACCATATTCTCCCTATTTAGCAAAATTGAGTGAGATTTCTTTAGTAAGTTTTGCTTGTCCATTATTTCCTGCAAATTAAACAGACTTCCTACAGAAGAAAATAATTCTTGACTTCACTCCATACCCACCATTGCAGGGTAATGTATGCTTGAGGCAAAAACATATATGACTCACCTGTTTTATAGTGTCTCTTCGTACCCTTTCAGTTCCCACTGGTGAATGAATTTACTTTCCACCTGCCTCTTATTAGAGAAAATATGTCATAGCAACATTAAAAAATGTTGATAAGAATAGAAAACCATAATCCTAACCCTATTGCAACTGTTTAAAAAATTGCCTTCCAATGCTTTTCTATAAGAATGTCTTTTTGCTGGGTGTAGTGGCTCAAGCCTGTAATCCCAGCACTTTGGGAGGCCGAGGTGGGTGGATCACGAGGTCAGTAGTTCAAGACCACCCTGGCCAACATGGTGAAACCCTGTCTCTACTAAAATACAAAAATTAGCCAGGCATGGTGGTGGTCACCTGTAATCCCAGCTACTCAGGAGGCTGAGGCAGGAGAATTGCTTGAACCCAGGAGACAGAGGTTGCAGTGAGCCGAGATCGTGCCATTGTACTGCAGCCTGGGTGACAGAGTGAGACTATCTCAAAAAAAAAAAAAAAGAAAAAAAGAAAAGAATGCCTTTTATAGAGTAGCTATCATAATGCACACACTATTTTGATTTCTACTACACCCAATTTGTATTATATATTTTCCATGTTTCCTGCATAATTATAATGTTTAATGATTGCAAAATATTCCATTGCTTTAATATGCCATCCCATCTTGTTGGATATTGAGATTGTTCTCACTAGGTAGGGCAGCAATAAATATTTTTTTACAAACAATTTTTAGCACTGCTACAATATTTCATAGAATAAATCTCTAGTACTTTAAATACAGAGTCAAAACAGAATGAATATTATGACTCTTGTTCTGTATTTTCTTATACATTTCCAAAAAGGTGATACCAATTTCCAATGCCATTAGAAGTATATAAGAATCCAATTTCACTGCAGCCTTGAACTATATAATTATTCTTTAAAAATTAGCAGGTTTAAAATAATATCAGTGAACTTTACCTTATATTTATTTGATTATTGTCCAGCATAATTATTTTCCATATGCTTTATTTTCCCTTTATATTTCCTCTAGCAAATGTTTACATAATCCAACTTCTCCCTAACCCGAATCGAATATAGCAGAAGAAAAAGAATACTGGGTTAGTTTTGGGGCTTTTAGCAGCATGGTCTTCTAACTTAATCTCTTTCTGCCCAACACACCTCATCTGTATCTGAAGGAAGTTGGCTGATCGCTGATTCTTTCTAGCTCTTAACTTAAATTATTCTAAATACCCTACATGAAACAGGCCAAACTTAACCATATACAGTATCATAAAGTACCATATCTGTAATTGGCATAGGTAAATATCTAGAATTTAACACTGGGGCAGGTGGAATTCTTAATAGATTCCAGGGAATCTCATAATTTCTGAGCAGTATGTGAAGGTTAATAGAGAAACTCTTCATTCATTTATTCAACAGGTATTTAGAGGACCTATAATGTACTGGACTCCCTAACAGATGCTTGGCATGCAAAGATAAAGAAGATATAATGGTAGGGGAGCTTTGGTCAAATGGAGAAGATGGGTGAACAGGAGAAATACGAGGAAGTGTGGTAGGAGCTACAGTCAGCAGCACGGGGAGCAGCCACTTAAGAGGGCTTCACAGAAGAGGGGGCTTTGAGCCAGGACTTGAAAAATGGGTAAGATTTTGCCAAGAGGAGGCTAGAGGAGTGAGTAGAGGTAGAGAGGAAAGTCTTGGTCTGCAGGGAACCGCATGTGAAAGGCATGAATCTATGCAAAACATCTTACTAATAATAGTGAGAAGTTAGTTTTCTGGAATATATGGTGCATTGTGCAGAAATAGAGCTGGACAGTAAATGGGGGTTAGACTTTATGCCAAGCAAAGGAGTCTGTTTTTTTATCTTCTGGGAAGCTTGGATGTTTGGATATAGCAGGAAGCCGGGGAGATTTCTAAGCAAGGG
>NW_016803417.1:3386886-3392363 GCF_001698545.2 Rhinopithecus bieti
TTTTTTTTTTTTTTTTTTTTTTGGTTAAAGGTCACTTCTGGGAATCCACAAGTGCCATTAGAATTTACTCATCTCAAAGCTAGGATTAATTGTGCGAACTTCGGGGCTGTGTTTTGAGGCCTTAACCATTTTTATTCAATACATTGTTGAGTGTTCTTCTATTTACCTATGACTATCAGGCATCTGAAAAGCTGGGAAACAGGATGAATTTATTTTTAAACAGTATGTTAGCTATATTTTCAAATAATATGCACAATCTTTGCCTTCAAACTCCAGACATCTATTCAGATGAAGCACTTCTACCTTTAAAACAATGGGTTCAGATGTGGATTTGTGAAAAAAGTGTAATGAATATGTGTCCCAGGTTGGATAATAAATTACACGGTCATGTTATCTAATCTTGAATGCCACAGATCTTGTGGCACAGGGAAAGAGACCATGGCAGAGCTAGGTAAGACTCATAGCTTCTGTTCAAACAAAGCATCCATCAATTCCACTCATATTTCATTGGGCAAAGCAAGTCACACACTCGAGATCAACATGCCCCCTCCTGAGGGGACAATGAAAGTCACACGGACCAGCAACCTATATAGAGAGAGAGTCTGTACGCTTATGCAACATATACAGCAGAATCTACCATCTCAATTATTAAGAAGGTTTTAACTAGTTTTTCAGTGATAAAATCAAGGCCACTCATTTTCCATTTGTTCTTGGCCACATCCCTCAACTTGCCAGCCCTGCCCTGTGTTGCAGAGTGCTGACCCTTGCAAAATAAGTTTCCTGAGCTTCCCTGATTTTTTTAGGTTTCTTCAGTGTTCGGTTGTGGCAGGAGATTGAAGGATGTGAGGAAGGAAGAAGCCAGAGCATTTCTCCTTTCTCTCTCTGTGTCTGCTAGCATCTCTGGCTGTGGCTGTCGCCCCTCCATCACTCCAGCAGCCACCAGGCCATCCTCCTTGTTGGACCCAGCTGCCTGTAAGCAGCCCCTTCTTGTGGGTTCCTCTCTTTGTCCATCCAGCCCTGAGAATGAGAGTGGCTTCTTTCAGTGTCTCATCTCCAGTTGCTGCACCGTTTGCTACTTCGGTTCTTTCTATGCCTTTCATAGTTCATCATATTCACTTCTCTCTATTGTATGACTTGGTATGGCTTCTATTTACCTGACTGGACTCTGCATAATACAGAGTATATTCTGTTCTTGAAATTAGTCACCTTTCTCAAATTTGTCCAGTACCTTAAGTAACCTTTACTCTAATTGTCCATTCACCAGGGTTGGCTGTGAATACTTTAGAAAGTGTGGTTAAGCTCCTTTACACCTCATATCACAAGACCATGCTCCTAACTTTTGTTCTAGGCCCAACAAATATATCATAGGGTGGCATAAATAAATATTTTTAAAACATTTACAAATATTTACAAGTTCTTATCTTTAAAAACATGGCAGAGCAGGACTAGGGTGGCAGTGGAATCATCTGAGAACAAATAAGCAAGTTATTGGCCCAGGTTCCACTCTTCAAAAAACAAAATAGGCTGGCACAGTGGCTCATGCCTGCAATTCCAGCACTTTGGGAGGCTGTGGCCAGGGGAGTGCTTGAACCCAAGAGTTCAAGACCAGCCTGGGCAACATCTATACAAAAAAATGTTTAGAAAATAGCTCGGTGTGGTGGCATGTGCCTGTAGTCCTACCTACTTGAGAGGCTGAGGTGGGAGGATCACCTGAGCTGAGGACTTGGAGGCTGCAGGGAGCTATGATGTCACCTACTCCAGCCTGGGTGACAGAGTGAGACTCTGTCTCCAAACAACAACAACAACAACAACAACAACAAACAATCGAACAAGATAAGCTTTTTGTTTGTGTGTGTTTAAGATACTTACATATATACAGATGTTGACATTTACCTTGCATACGGATATATACATGCACACATATGACATTTATATATTCATGTATATAGAAGATTTAATTATATTTAAAAGGCTATGGATATATTAGTAATCTCTAAAGAGTTTATTTAAAGATATTTAGAATATAATGATCACAACTAGAGGATGACTTATTTAAAAGCTTCTATGTTCTATACTGATTTTCTATTGATATCTTTGATACAATATTTGGAAACAAATTTTAAATATAGGAGAGAGACACTGTAGGAAAAAGATTTGATAGCATCCAGAAAGAATTTTTGCAAATAAGTACTGAACGAATGGGCAAATGACAGCCTTAGAGACAGTGAAGTCACATTTTGCTTCCTCTTGAATTAACAAGGAGATTTTGCTTCAATGTGTACAAGGGAGAGGAACAGGGAAGGTTGGTTTCTTGGGGATCATCCTGAGGCAGTCTGCTGCTGGTCTGACACCAGCAGGCATAGCGGCAGCTGTGGAGGCAGCGCTATAGTAGTACTGCTAAGTGTTTTCTAACGGTCCGAAGGGACCTCTGAGGACCCTCTCTCCACCGACTGTCACACTGGTCAGAGCAGGATTGAACATGGGAGTTGGGCAGTCACCAGGGTTTTCTGAGTCAAAATGACAGCAGGTTCCTCTGAGGGACATTTGCTGAGGCATGGAGTGGCATTGGGCTCTTTATGTGCCTAAGTGTGGACTTCAGAGACAGACTGACCTGAATTAAAATCCCAGCTTGGCCACTTACTAGCTACATGAGCTTGAGCATGTTTTGTAATTTCTTTGACTCTCAATCTCTGCCTTCATTAAAGTGAGGACTATAATATCTTCTTGAGCAGGGATGCACACACGCGTGCACACACACACACACACACACACCATGCTTGGTTCATAAAAAGCACTCGTTTGATGTGTTATTTTTATTATTGACAATAATAAGTTATTCATATGCTGTATTTATAAAATCCATGCAGCCAGTTTATAATATAATTATATTCCTCTGCTTCTCTACACTGCTACAAGGACCCTCTAATCCAGTTTTGTCATCATGCAAACTAAGAGCCTGAAGCCCAAAGAGGGTCAAAAACTTGCCCCAAAGTAGACAGCTAGGGAGTAGTAAACATGGAGCTGTAACCCAGTTTCTTCATTTCTATTCCGTGACCCTTCTGACTCAATCAGGAATTGCAATAACATCCCACCTTGGTGCGCACACTCTCCCTGCCCACCCCTTCTCAGGGACCTTCCCAAGAATGGCGGCATAATGCATCGAGAAAGAGTCTTACTGGCACCAAATCTCCTCCATTTTCCTTGAGTCTAACTCCCTGCATCTTTCCATCTCTTTTTTCCCAACCAGAGACTTAATTTTTTCTCCTCTGAATTTTATTCTTTACTTGCCTTCCCTTAAATGTGCTGACATTCTGTGCCTCATTAGTTCGTTTTTTAATTCATTCAACAAATATTTATCTAACACTTTTAAGGTGTCAGATACTGGAGAACTAATGCTTAAAATTACTCCAGGGGCTTACAATCTATGGAGGAAATGAACTGTTTTTTTGTGTTTTTTTTGTACTTTGTTGCCAGGCTGGAGTGCAGTGGTGATCTCAGCTCACTGCAACCTCCGTCTCCTGGGTTCAAGCAATTCTCCTGCCTCAGCCTCCCAAGTAGCTGGGACTACAGGTGCACACCACCACGCCCAGCTAATTTTTGAATTTTTAGTAAGGATGGGGTTTCACCATGTTGGCTAGGATGGTTTCGATCTGTTGACCTCGTGATCCGTCTGCCTTGGCCTCCCAAAGTGCTGGGATTATAGGCGTGAGCCACAGCACCCGGCAGAGGAAATGAACTTGTAAGCAGAAATTGCAATACTTCATGATTAGGAGGGGAGCACAGGACCCTGGAACCCCAAGACCCTCCCACCAACAGGAGGCGGTCTAACATGGCGGTTGATAGCATGGACTCTGAAGTGAAATCCTGGGGATTTGAATCTCAGCTCCTCCATCCATGTGTGCTCATGGGGAAACTCTATAGACTCAAGGAGCTTTGGTTTCCTCTCCTATAAAGTAGGAATTGTAATAGTACCTGCCCCAGACGGAATGTGAGGCTTAAATGAGAAAACTTATAAACTTTAAATATTTGAATATATTTACAAGTTGTCATCTCCCTTTAGATATAGAGCAGAGTGGGAGAAGGGCAGGAAATCTATCTGAGAGCACATAGTAAGCATTCAATCAAAGTGATTTATTTTTTTTGCCTTAGGAGGGAGAGTAAACAGAGATTACTCATCATTGAATAGCTGGAGTTTAGGTTATTCATGAAAGAGGATCGGGATCTCTCCTCTTCCTGCAGCCAAAGCAAAAATTTCATAGTTCTACTCCAAATGTGAATGATCAGCGTGATCACAAGTAGCTGAGGTACTGACCGTGAGGGTGGTTGATGATTGACTTTCTACAGCGGATGGGCTGCCAGAGCTGACAAGCAAAGCTTGTGCAAATTCTGCATCTCACAACCTGTGTGGTCCAGCTGTGGGCTGAACAAAGAGTGGCATATGTGATGTGAGAGCTTTGAATAGAGCCTGAGATTGCATGTTTCTGTGTGCAGGAAAATGGTTTACTCAGTGAATACTCTATTTCTTTTCTAGCATCCTTTCCTACTTGGAGCACAGGGCTGAAACCATGCGGCTATTTCTCTACTTTGCTGGCTGTGTTTCCTGAGCAAGGTGAGCTTATCATTTTCCATTCAGCTCCCAGCTAATAGAGAAGTTCCTCAGGCAAAAACACAAACACACGAATACAAAAAAATCATGATAGATGGAACAAAACACAAATGTCTTCTGCCTTTCTCCAGTGTTTGGAAAAATAAACTTGCTGGAAAGGGGACATTGGATTAATTCTTCAACAGGCAGGCACACTTGTGGGTTTCAGCTATGGGGACTCTGAAAGCTGTGTCAGTTGGTGTGAATTCTACATTTCTTTGTGTGTATGTGTGTGTGTTTACGTGCATGAATGAGTGTGTGTGTGTGTCTGTATGTTGGTGGGGGTAGGGGACTGGTTTAAAGGGGATTGCTGTAGCTCAGACAGGGCGGGAACTCATTTTCATTTGGAATCAAATGCTTTCAGAGCCGGATCAAATGAAAAACTTTATTCAGCATTTTCTGAAAGAAGCCAGCCAAGGTCTCCTTTTTCAGTATCTGGGACCACAAATGCCACCTAAGTCACACCGGCTATGTCTGTGCACACACGTATGTAATTTTTAATATCCTCACATGACCAAAATGGATTTGTCCCATTCAGTGGGAAGCCACAACATTTATTACATCTCTTTCTCAAATAAAGCTCAAAGCGAGCATTTCATCTTTCCTCATGTAATCATCATAAGGTAGAAAATGAAATTTTCCAAACCTAAAAGCATGTTGCTAAGAGCTCCAGGGCACTGCATGTCACTTCTTACTTTGATGTGTTCATGGAAGCGGGTGGGGGGATGACAAAAAAAAAGGAGAAGGGAAAGAAAAGAGAAAGAAAGATGCGCCACATCTTCCTTGAGATTTCAGAAAGCAATTTTTTTCTTTTCTTTTTTTTTTTTTTTTT
>NW_016803417.1:3392708-3422260 GCF_001698545.2 Rhinopithecus bieti
AGCAATTTTTTTCTTTTCTTTTTTTTTTTTTTTTTTAACTCTTTATGTGGTGACAAGATGGAGCTGATTAAAAGAAGACAAGGAAAGTCTCAGTGCCAGACCACTTCAGAAATGAAGCATTCCAGAAAGGCATGTACGAACTCCTGTCAGAAACAGGAATGATTTCATGGCCTCTTTTGCATATTAATGAACTACAAGTAACCTCAGTTTAGCGGTGCAGATGCAACATTTCAGGACCTGTGCCAGAATTCAGCGATAAATGCCAGCTCCAGGGGAAATACATTTCATGATAGAATTAGGAGAGCAGCCATCTGAGACGTCCACAGAAATCGCCACCCCCCTCGAAATAAAAGGGGGTATCTGGGGAGCTGGGCACTGGTGGCAGTGGATGTGGGGTGGGTGTCTGGGGTCATTTTTCTAAAACCGGTTTCCAGGCATGCTCTCAATCTTCAACTCTTCTGACACTGCATATTTCCTCAAGCAACAAAATCATTTGCCAAAAGGTCAAGCTTAGGTGAACTGATTAATTTGGCTGCCTATTTTTCTGGTGTAACTTAAAAAAAAAATGTTTAAACATATAGTCCTCCCTGTTTTAGAAGCAAAATACCTCTTTTTGCTTCTTCCCACCCTGCTCCCCAAACTGCCTGTCAGGCATTTTCCCCCCCAACTTCTTGCAACCTGTGGTTGTATTTTCTGGCAGAAGGCAAGCTCTCAGCAGTCCTCCTTTCTTCCAGTGCTCCTCCAGAATTTGCTTGATTCTCGCCCTCTTGCTCGCTCATTCCCCTTTGCCCCAAACGCGTAGTACAACCGTCACTGTCGTCTGTGCTCACCATCTGTTTCTAAAATTCCTATGATACAGAAATCACATGACAGTTTGAGGTGCAGCCATTTCCATGTTGCAAGCTTTTGCTTGGCAGGGTTTGGAAATGATGGCTGTGTGGTTTTGCCGGACGGGGTTGACCAGCTCACGTGGTCAACCCTCTTGAAGGACCTTCAAAAGCTGCTGCCGACAGGATCAGATGTTTCTGTAAAACTAAGAATGGAGAATAAAGCCACAGGCTTTATTTTCAGCTGAGACCCAGGCTAGATTGCAGCCAAGGAGAAGAGAAAACACGTACAGAGCAATGCTCTGCACTGCATCGTAAAAAAATAATACACACCTAGAATTGACTTAGCTGCTCTCTCAGTCAACTCTTGCCACAATAATGCTACATGGCAAAACACTCTGAGATTCAGCAGCTTCACACAATTATTCAGTCTCACTCGTAAGTCTGCAGGTCAGGTGGGGGATGGCTGACCCGGGTTAGGTCTACCTGGGCTTGCCTCCAAGCTGCAGATTAGGTCCACGTCTGCTCTATGTGTCTCTCATTCTCTTAGGCAAGTGGGCTACCTGGCTTGTGTTCTTATGGAGACGGCAGAAGTGCATGAGGGTAAATCTAACAGTGCTTATATCATATCTGCTAATATCCCATTGGCCAATGCAAGTCACATGAACAAGCTGGAAGCCAAGAGCCAGGAGGAGTAAGTCACATGCTTAAGCCCAGGTTCAACGTGGGGTCAGGAAATATACCCTCCTCATGAAGGTAGGGAAGGAAGGAAAAATAATTAAGTGATAGCATAAACTCTATCACACTTGCTGTGATGGACGTAGGGGTGCTCACCCAAATATTCATTCCTTCTTTTCGTAATTTGTTTGATTTTCATTTTGGTATCCACAATTCCTTAGCAATTGTACCTTTTAGGAAAACTAATGCTCTACTCAGTTCTAGAGATTGGGAAGGTGATCAGGCTTAGGTTACCAGCATAATCCTATCCTCTGAGCATAATTACTAGTTTAAGGATAAACATGCAATCCAATTTGGGACAATGAGAATGGAGGAGATATTTGCTAGGAACTCCTAGAAAACAGGCTTTTTTCTCACTCTGTGAGAACTACGAGAGAAGATGCCTTGAACTGTGTAGTGTGTAGCTGTGCCTTTTACAACTGCTGAGGTGTGAGGGTGTGAGGAGAAGGTGGTGCACGGGGAGGACTTATGATTGAGATTGTAAGAAAATCAGTTCATTTCCTGATCAATCCTAACCTGAAGCTCACCCTATTTCTGGGATTTTCAGTTAAGTCAGCTAATAAATTACCTTTATTGTTTATTGGGTTTAAATTACTTGCAATTAATACTATTTTAGACTTTGAGATGTTGGGGGAGGGGTGTGTGTGCATGGGTGTGTAGTATAGTGTGAGATTTAATTCCTTTGTACCTCAGATTCCTAAGATTTCTAGTCTACAATATGGGGATAATTGTTGTTGTGTTATAGTAATGTGATAATACATCAAGGTCCTAGCACACAGCAGAGCCATCTTGCACATTTCTTTGGGCTGTTCTCCAGAGGAGGGAATAAGCACAACATTTGTGGAGCTGCCTCAAACAAGAGAGGATTTCTTTTTTCCAATTTTCTCCAAACCCATGGGCTAGCCAAAGCCCTCATAGAAGATACTTAACAAATAAGACACTTAACAAATAGTAGTTTTTCCTTCTCTCTTTTATAGTCATTACTTACTTGGAGGGCTAAAAGATAAAAGCAAATTAATTGTCTGTTGTTCAGCAATAGAACTCTTAAGGAACACTGTAACTGTGATTGTTTCTCTCTTAAAAAGCTGTTAATTTCTCCCTTATATTGTAGTCTTTTCTTTTCCCTCTTCCTTTTCTGAAGCTCATTTTCTTTCTCTTTTTATTTTTCATTTTCTATCTTTTCATCCTTTCCAAGAGCCTCTTCTCTTTGTCTTCTTTCCTTTCTTCTCCCAAGTCTCTGCCTACTTTTGCTTTCCTCTCTCACTTTTGAAAACGACTTCTGAGGACTTGGCCTTTTTGACCTCAGGGTCTCTTTGTGTAAAAGCTGACATGCTGGCTTGGTGCAGTGGCTCACACCTGTAATCCCAGCACTTTGGGAGGCCAAGGCAGGTGGATCATGAGGTTAGGAGATCGAGACCATCCTGGCTAACACGGTGAAACCCTGTCTCTACTAAAACTACTGAAAATTAGCTGCGCGTGGTGGCAGGTGCCTGTAGTCCCAGCTACTCAGGAGGCTGAGGCAGAAGAATGATGTGAACCCAGGAGGCGGAGCTTGCAGTGAGCAGAGATCACACCACTGCACTCCAGCCTGGGCGACCGAGCAAGACTCCGTCTCAAAACAAACAAACAAACAAACAAACAAAAAGCTGATATGCCATCCAAAAGCAGAGCCTCTGGAGTGAAATGTATCTGAACACACAGCCTGGCTCTGTGACTTTGGACTTACTATGTTCTCTGGACCTCGACTTTCCCCTCTGTAGAACTGGTCTAATTTACCTACTTTGGAATTTTAGTGGAAAACTGAATGAAATCATGTGTGTCAAGTACCTGAGACTGCATAAATTAATCAGTAAACTGTAGTTGCTTCTCTTTTCAGCTTCTTTAAATAAGGTCATAGTTGTAAAATGCTTGGCATAGAGTAGGCACCAAACATTTAGCATACATCATTCATGTTTTATTTAAATAGAACAGCTGCTGATACCATCATTTTCCTGTCTTAGCCTTGTTCCCTGTAAACAAGTCTTTACCTAATTGTTTGAGTAGCTGAAACATCCCTTGTCCAAACATGGACAGAGAACATAAGGGTGAACTGTTTAGTTCATGGCTACTGAGAGAATTCTGGGAACGCTTCCTGAATGCCCTTAGGCAGATGGTCGGCCCACATATATTTCAACAACACAAATTAATGTAAAACATATTCATGTATGTATTAATTAATGCTAATGTATTCATAAACAACTCAGATAATAGACAGTCCATTCTGACACCTCCCTCCTAATTCATTCACCCTAAAGAGACTGACTCTTGCTTAATTTTTGGCTCAAACAAGTTGATCTACTGTGATTTCAGGAGCTTCCTTTCTTCCACACTCCCTATGGCCACCTGCCGCTGCCTAAGAATTCCTCTGGCTGGTGGAAAAAGCCTTCCAGACTGTAATTAGAAGGAGGGAGAAATTGTGTCTGTGCAAATACTTAACTAAAGTAGTATGAAGAGTATGAAGGAATTTCTGTCTCAGGGAAATCAGATAAAAAGTAGGGATAGGAGGAAAGTATTAGTACTTGAAGAGAAGGCTGAGGATGAAGGAGAAGTCACTTGGGGGTGAAAAAGTCATGAAGATTTAGAGAATTGCCCAGAGTCAGATCTTTGTATCTTAAAGTGGAAGCTGTGTTCTGAGGAATGTTCTTTGTGGAGTGCCATGATACACTTTAAGCAAGTTTGAATTTAAGGTTGTTTCTGTTGTTGCTGTTTTAAAAAACTGAGTTGCTTTCAAGAGAGGAAGATTTTTCCCAGGGAATTATTTAATGTTGGAGCTTGAGGACAGAGTTTAGAGACTAATGAGGTCTCTGCCTTCAAGGGGTTTATAATCAAATTTGGAGAACTATGGAAAGACATAAGACAACTGTCAAATGCAAATATATAGAACATCCTGCTCATCATTGGCCCTCCCCTCACATACACATTCTGTTGGCCTCACGTCTGCTGGATGTGTGGGTCTTTTGGGATTGGGCTGTCAGAACTGCCGTTACTAGGAGGTAAGCAGTTAGAAAGTTCTTCCTGAACCTGGAGGAGTTGGCACTGTGTTCTTCCTCCCTGTTGTATATTTTTGTTCAAACTAGAAGGTTTTTATTCTAGTAAAAAAAATTATAATCCATATATGAAAACAACTCATTGATACAAGGGATGAAAAAGAACATAGACCAGGTCTGGACTGGATATTAAGAGAATGGGCCAATGAGAAAAGCAAAGTAAGCCCCTATACTCCCACTTGCTGAACCATTTTCAAACTCCTTTCAGAGGCATCCTCACAACCATCCTGTGAAGTCCTGAAGGCAAGTGGTAGAGACCAGGTTATACCTGGATTGTTTCTGCTTCTGTAAATGAGAGAGCTTGGAGGAAATGACAGCATCCTCCAATAAGGCCCCTGGTGTTCCCTGCCACCTTGTATTCATGATCTTGGGTAATGTCTCCCCTTGAATGTATACTGGATCTAGTGATTCCTAATGAGTAGAATATGGCAGAAGTGATGGGATGTCCTTCTGAGATTAGGTTATAAAAAGACTGTGGCTTCTGTCTTAGGAATGCTCTCATTCTTTCTGTCTCTTGGATACTCTTACTCTGGGGAAAGGAAGCTACCCATTTTGTGAAGAACCAAAAGCCAGAGAAGATTTGAGGCTGGCCAAAAGCCACATGAGAGAGCCCAGAAGCAGATCTTCCCCTATTGGGGCTTTGAGATAACTGCCACCTTGATTGCAGCCTTTTGTGAGATCCTGAGCCAGGGCCACTCAACTAAGCCACTCCTTGATTTCTGATTCACAGAAACCATGAGATAATAAATGCTTATGGATTTGAGCTGCTGAGCTTTGGAGTAATATGTTATGCAGTAATGAATAATTAATACAGTTGACCTTCGGTCTTTTAAAGTTACGTTTTATTTTTTGCATGCAAAACTAAAATATGCTTTTTGTTAAAGCAGAAAATCAAAACCAAAACAAAAACACCCAAAGTTTAACCAAGGGTTTACCCTTATTCTTCACAGGGTAGATGGAGTAATTTAAAACATGAATCACATCATGTCACTCCCCTGTTCAAAAACATCCAGTGATATCTCATTATGTTTGGACTATAATCCAAAGTTCCTCCTGTGGCCTCCAAGGCCCACATGACATCCATGCTGTCCCAAGACCCCAGAGAGTATGCTCTTCCTCTCACTCATTGAGCTCCAGTAAGGGTAGCACTTGTGTGTCCTACACTCTCGCTTGAGTCCTGCACTTGCTTTTTTTTTTCCCTGTGAACTGCTCTTCTTCCAGATGGTCTCATTGCCGACTGCCTCACCACGTTCATTTCTTCAACAACGCCTCCTCAGGTTTCTGTTCAAATGTCAATTCGTAAAGATGCTTCCAGGAATATTCCATCTAAAATAGCCCCTTTCACTTACTATCCCAATGCTACAGGTGTATCATGTTACTACCTATTACTTTTTGTCCAATTGTCTGTCTCTCTCCAAGAATGCTGGTTCTATAAATGCAGGGATTTTATCTGGTTCACTGCTACAGCCTAAGCTCAAGAAATATTTATTAAATAAATACTATATTTGCTTTCATTCCTCATTCTCCCTTTCTTTTTTCTTGCCTCTACATAGTTTTCAGATTTTAGATATTTTGGTTTTACAAGCAGAAAATAAAACGTAATTTAAAAGACAACACTCCATCGTATTCAGATTTTTTAAACTTTCAAAACACAATTTCTGTGTAATATATTTTCATATGAATGTATCATCTGAGTAGTGGGGCATGAAAACCCAGCTAAACTTTCTGTGTTTCAGTTGCCTCATCTTGAATACGGAGAGGCCTTAAAGAGCATTGAATAAAATAATGCAGGTAACTTACTTTACACGGTAGTACATAGTTAGGAATCAATAAATGTCAGAGACAAAGGAATCCCATCTCCGAGGCTTCAGTGAGTGTGTTGTAAGTAATGAAAGTGCTTATTGTAAGTTTTGTTGACAGGGTGAGTTTACAAAAAGAAACACACAGGAAAAACCCTTGTCTACACATTCATCTCCTCACATCTTCTTTTCTTTTTTTTTTTTTGGTTCTCATATTCCTCTCACTGAATAATAGTCTCTCTTTTTCCAGGCACACTTGCCTGCTTTCTATGTAAATAAACCTATTTATTTTACTTCTTTAAATACAAACCCTATCTCCTCTCCCCCTTTTTGAACTCAGTAACATATCCTGAGGGGGCATATTCAAGGACAGGAAAGTCAAGGGAGATACTTCACCAGAATTTTCCTGGGGTTGAGGCAGGGTTATTGGTGGAGGAGACAGAAAAGGCAGTGAACATTTACATATTTGTGTATTTTTTTCTATCATGGATTCATTGTAATATATTAGGCACTTAGTTTCAGAGCTTTTTCTATTTAAAATATGGCCATACTGAACATCTTTGTATGTTTTTCTAAATTCTGATTATTTCTCTAAGATAGTATATTAGTTAGAGTTCATACAAGAAACTGAAAGCACACTTAAATGGGGTAACTGAGGACTATTTAGGAAAGTGTGAGCATCACTGAGGGAGACCAGTGAACCAAAGGGGCAAAGTGAGGAAGCGGTGACTGGAACTGAGAGAGACAAATGGAGCTGAAGCCATGGCAATTGCTAGAGCTGCAGGAGGTTGCTTCCCAATAGGAATCATGGCCTGTGCTAAGGGAATTCAGCCATTTGTAACACGTGGCCTCACTAGGGGGAGCCAGGGAACTATATACTCCCACTTCTGTCTTACCTGTCTACTCATTCTGGTGGTGCCTTCCATTGGCCCAATTCAATCAGAAGTTAGAAGACTAGGGAGCCTTGATTCAGGGAGAAAGCAGGGTGGAGGATGGATCTAGAGGACCAAATGGAGAATATTCACCAGAGAAGGATTTCTACAAGTGCAATTTCTAGGACAAAGGGTGTGATTAGGCTTAACACATTTAATATATGTTGCCTTCAATCTTATTCTTTATAAAAAGGACAGTCCTGTTTAGAAGAAACTAGCAGAAGTTTTTTACACCCATAGGTGCCAATAGAACAATAAAGATATTCTGCCCCGAAAAGCAAAAACAAGCTTCCTTTCTGAAGAGTTCATCATGTACTGTTTTCTTTCAGTGAATGGAAGATGTTAACAGTAAGAGGAGTTTCTGGGCAGACATTCAAAAGAAGGTGGCAGAAGTTTCTTATACCAATATGCAGCTGTAGGGCCATATAGATATCTAGCACTGAAAAGTTAAAAAAACAAAACAAAACTTATTTTCTGAGCAGTTTTTCATGCACTTCTTTCTTTCAATGAATCAAAGATTTTAACACCAAGAGGTGTTTGCAGGTAAACAGAAAAAGATTGCAGAAGTTTCTTTCCCCATGTGCATATGTAGGGCCAAACAGATATCCGGTTATGAAATGTGAAAACAACCTTCCTTTCTGAACAGTTCATCACGTACTGTTTTCTTTCAGTGAAGAAAACAAAGACAAAAACAAACAAACAAACAAACAAAAAACCAGTCTTAACACCTAAAGTAGAAACTGCTTTGTGTTTACCAAAATTTATTTGTTCTACCCTCTGGCACACAGAATGGACTACATCTCCCAGCCTCTCTTGCAGTGTGGTGCAGCCATGTGACTGAGTTCTGGCCAGTGGGTTGTGGATAAAAATGATTCAGGCCTGTTCTAGACCTAGACCATAAAAATGTCCCTGGACAACTCCCTATGTTTCTGTCTAAGTTGAATTAAAAAAATAAATAAATAAATAACCACAGTGTCCTTGGCAATCATGTGTTGAATATGGCAGGACACAGGATGACAGATACTTGGGTCCTGCTATTTAGAGGAGGGCCACCAGAGACACATGCAATTGGCTGTGACATTAATGAGCACTAAACTTGTATGTTGTTAAGTAATCGTAGCAGACACTTCCAGTACCATATGTCACATTCTTACCTCCCCTCAGCTTGCCTCTGATTTCAGCTGTAGCTGGCATGAAGAATTCTGTAATCACTTAGACAGATTTGGTGTTGACAGTGTCCCGCTTCTAATATGCCATGTGCATCCCCTACTTTTTGCCTCCCGGTCTTCTCTACCTTGCAGAAATATGCCTGGCCTGCTCACAAGCAAATGCATCGTGGACAAGCAAGAAAAAGATCATCTCCAGAGGCAGCCCTCAACCAGTGGGGATAGGACTGAGTGGGTAAATGCTCTAGTCTCTACCATTCAGGTACACAATTCTGGAAGGCATTCTATGTACGCCTCAGGAATCTCTGCAGAGTTGAACCCACAGCAGTGACCTCGATAGCACACTTTATACTGTGTCTCCCTTCTTCCCTGTCTTTGTCTCCTTATTCCTTCCTTCTTGTCTTCTGAGCTCACCTACCAGATGAATTACCAGCACTCAAGTCCTTAACAGCCTCTGCTTTTGGGGGAACTCGCTAAGACAGCCATTGATATTTTATCTATTACAACCTCTGGAGTTGTCTTTTTTCCCCCCGATATTTATTTATTTATTTATTTATTTATTTATTTATTTATTTATTTATTTTTTATTATTATTTTGAGACTGAGTCTCTCTCTGTCGCCCAGGCTGGAGTGCAGTGGCACAATCTAGGCTCACTGCAACCTCCAACTCCTGGGTTCAAGTGATTCTCCTGCCTCAGCCTCCCAAGTTGCTGGGATTACAGAAGCCCACCACTACGCCCAGCTAATTTTTTGTATTTTTAGTAGAGATGAGGTTTCACCATGTTGGCCAGGCTGGTCTCGAACTCCTGACCTCGTGATTTGCCTGCCTTGGCCTCCCAAAGTGCTGGGATTACAGGCGTGAGCCACCACAGCTGGCCTTCAATTTTTATTTTAAGTTCAGGGTACATTGCAGGATGTGCAGGTTTGTTACATAGGTAAATGTGTGCCATGATGGTTTGCCACACAGATCATCCCGTCACTCAGGTATTAAGCCCAGCATCCATTAGCTATTCCTCCTGATACACTCCTTCCTCCCACTCTCCACCCTCTGACAGGCCCCAAAGAGTTGTCTTAAGAAGCAAAGTAAGTGATATCAAATGGGATACTAATTCATAACAAAATTTTAAACATGGGGTGCTGATGTGTCAATGTGGTATATAAGCACAATAAAATATTATTCAGCCTTTAAAAGGAAGGAAATTCTCACATATGCTACAACTTGGATGAACCTTGAAGACATTATGTTAAGTGAAATAAGCCAGACACAAAAGGACAACTATTGTATGATTCCACTGATATGAGATACCCAAAGTCATCAAATTGATAGAGACAGAATGTAGAATGATGGTGGTTTCCAGGGGATTGGAGGGAGGTGGAAATGGGGAGTTATTGTTTAATGGGTGCAGAACTTCATTTGGGTTGATAAAGAGTTCTGTGGATAGTTGGAGGGTGGTGCTTGTACAACAATATGAATGTATTTCAAAATAAATAAGATAAATGTTATGTTATGAATACCTTACCGCAGTAATAACAAATAAAAAGAGAAAACTTTAGGATGGAATTGACCGGTTTTCAAGCAGGATAAAAGGGATTAGAGAGTTCAGGAATCTGGGACACCAAAAGGTTGGAGAAGCTGTTTTCTTTAGACCCTAAACAGAAACCGATGAGCATGAAACAAATTTATGCGACAAAGGCCCAGTAAGACTCGTTCTTGTGGCAAACATCAGGTGGAAGGTGTGGCCTTCCCACCCCTACCATAATCCCAGATAGCACAAGAAAGTCGCCATTGATGTGAGAGAGGCATAGTGGGGTTGATAAAACACAGACATAATTTAATTCTGAAAATAACGTTTAGGAAATAACACTGGGTGTGGTTACTGGTACACAAAACTGGATGAAAGCGCATATACCAGAAGCTATGCTTTTTTATGGCACAGTGATGGTCAACAAAACCATAAGTCTGCACAGAAAAAAAACCTTAACCATTTGAGACTTAAAACAACCTTCAGGACCCTGAATTTATATCAGCTTGAATTTTGCTGTGTAAACGGTATATGTATAGCCTCCAAGGAGGGTTTTCTTCTCAATGGTGACTTTGAAAATGGTCTGGCAGAAGAATGAACAATAAAGAACGTCTCGGAAGGAAGAGCCAGATTCTAGGAGCAATGGGTGAAACAGCTTCTCCCAGAGGGCAGAACCAGGGTGGAATCAAGGACTGAGCCTCCTGCTGCAACCAGAACCTCACAATGACAACCCAGCAGGAGTACATTATTGACAGATATCAGTCTGCAGTGTGCGTCTCTATTCATCCACTGTCTATGTGGAGCATTTATTGCTGTTACCCTTTCCCTGGCCCACTGAATGGGTTTGTTGGGATGAGAGGTAAAGGAATAGAACTTGTCTTTCTAATTCAAAGGTCCCTGGACCATGAGGAGCCGCATCTGGAAGGATGGCACGGGCTGTGCATTTTATGGAGACATAGGGCTTTGAAATGGATGCTGTGGTTGGCTGGGACATTGAGTGGTCCCTCCAAGTCATCTCTGGGGAAGGGCAAGGGTGTTCTATGCATGGGAATGGGAGTAAATTGCTCCAAATGGAACAGAAGAGCAGATTAGGGCCAAGACCTCCTATGTGTTCACCAGCCCTGTTTTTTTCTTCACACAGGTCACACAACTAGCCTACATTTTCCAGTTTTCCTTACAACTGAGTGTGGCCAAGTGAGATTTGGCCTGTGGGGATGTGGGTAAAAGTGATACTGATGACTTCCATGCACTACTGCCAGAGGAGCATCTTTTTTTCCTTCTGGAACGCAGGAATGAGCAAAACTCCCAGGGAAAACTTGGGAGTGGCTTATTGAAGACTGCAAAGCCACAAAATGGAGCAGCTCTGAGTGTCTGAATCACACTTAAAAAAAAAAAAAAAAAGACATACAATCCGGAGCAACTTCAGTGGACTATGATATGAGCAATAAACAACTTATGTTGTGACAAATTACTGACATTTTTTCCTATACCAGGAGCTATAGTTACCTCCACGGATACACTATTATGAAAATTTGTGCCAATTATAGATCATTTGGTAAATTCAGAAAGTAAAAGGAAAAAAATCTGCTTTTTCACTCTCCTGAGGTGATCACTTTTAATATTTATAGTGTTTCCTCACTCTAAAGAGAGCCATTTTCTCTATGCATTATTTTTGCATAAGAACATTAATAGGTCTTAGTTAGAAGATATTATGAAGAAAGTTTTGGTGACAGGAAATATATGCCAGTCAAAATCTCCAATTGCTCAAGTCCTTCAACATGTATTTTAAAATATAAACTTTATAGTTGATTCAGATCATTAGCAATAAAATTGACTTTACAATATTTTCTTTTTTTTTTTTTTGAGACGGAGTCTCGCTCTGTCGCCCAGGCTGGAGTGCAGGGGCCGGATCTCAGCTCACTGCAAGCTCCGCCTCCCGGGTTTACCCCATTCTCCTGCCTCAGCCTCCCAAGTAGCTGGGACTATAGGCGCCCGCCACCTCGCCCGACTAGTTTTTTGTATTTTTTAGTAGAGACGGGGTTTCACCGTGTTAGCCAGGATGGTCTCGATCTCCTGACCTTGTGATCCGCCCGTCTCGGCTTCCCAAAGTGCTGGGATTACAGGCTTGAGCCACCGCGCCCGGCCTATTTTTCTTATTTTATTCACACACACAAATCTTATGAAAGAAGTAATTCTCTGTTATTTTTACAATTTCACCTTCAATGTGTAATACAGTGTGTGGCAAATAAAGGCACCTAATAACTATTGAATAAATTGATATATGAATGAAGGGATTAATTAATGAATGATTGAATGCAATTCTACATTAGTGTAACAGGAAAAAAAAGTTGTCAATTAATCATCCCAGCAATGTATAAATTATGTAAATAGTTTAGCCATTTTGGATGGGTTGCACAATTGTTTTAAGCATAAATAAAACATGCTAAGATATGCCCTCTGGGCCGAGCATGGTGGCTCACACCTGTAATCCCAGCACTTTGGGAGGCCAAGCCAAGGCAGGCAGATCATGAGGTCAGGAGATTGACACCATCCTGGCCAACATGGTGAAATCCCATGTCTACTAAAAATACAAAAATTAGCTGGGTGTGGCAGCACATGCTTGTAATCCCAGCTACTTGGGAGGCTGAGGCAGGAGAATCACTTGAACTGGGGAGGCAGAGGTTACAGTGAGCCGAGATCGCACCACTGCACTCCAGCCTGGTAACAGAGTGAGATTCCATCTCAAAAAACAACAACAAAAAAAAAAAAAAAGAAAAAAGAAAAGAAAGAGATTCCCTCTGTAGGGTGCAGGGATGAATATGGCTATATTATCCATTTTCACACTGCTGATAAAGACATACCCAAGACTGGGAAGAAAAAGAAGTTTAATGGACTGACAATTCCATGTGTCTAGGGAGGCCTCACAATCATGGTGGAAGGCAAAAGGCACTTCTTACATGGCAGTAGCAAGAGAGAGAATGAGAGCCAAGTGAAGCGGGTTTCCCCTTATCAAACCATTAGATCTCATGAGACTTATTCACTACCATGGGAACAGTATGGGAGAAACTACCCTCACGATTCAATTATCTCCCATTGGATTCCTCCCACAACATGTGGGAATTATGGGAGTGCAATTCAAGATGAGATTTGGATGGGGACACAGAGCCAAACCATATCATTCCATCCCTGACCCCTCCCAAATTTCATGTCCTCACATTTCAAAACCAATCATGCATTCCCAACAGTCTCCCAAAGTCTTAACTCATTTCAGCATTAATTCAAAAGTCCACAGTCCAAAGTCTCATCTGAGACAAGGCAAGTCCCTTCCACCTATGAGCCTGTAAAATCAAAAGAAAGTTAGTTACTTCCTAGTTACAATGGCAGTACAGGAATTGGGTAAATACAGTCATTGCAAATGGGATAAATTGGCTGAAACAAAGGGGTTACAGGCCCAATGCAAGTCTAAAATCCTGCAGGGCAGTGAAATCTTAAAGCTCCAAAATGATCTCCTTTGACTCCATGTCTCACATCCAGGATACACTGATGCAAGAGGTGGGCTCCCACAGTCTTGGGCAGCTCTCTGTGTCTTTGCAGGGTATAGCCCTCCTCTTGGCTGCTTTCATGGGCTGGTGCTGAGTGCCTGTGGCTTTCCCAGGTGCATGGTGCAAACTGTCAGTGAATCTACAATTCTGGGGTCTGGAGGACAGTGACCCTCTTCTCACATCTCCACTAGGCAGTGCACCAATAGGGACTCTGTGTGGGGCACCCAACTCCACATTTCCCTTTCACAGTGCCCTAGCAGAGGTTCTCCATTATGGCCCCACCCCTGCAGCAAACTTCTGCCTGTGCACCCAGGCATTTCCATACATCCTCTGAAATCTAGGCAGAGGTTGCCTAACCTTGATTCTTGACTTCTGTGTACCCACAGGCTCAACACCATGTGGAAGCTACCAAGGCTTGGGGCTTTCCACCCTCTGAAGCAACAACCCCAGCTGTCCCTTGGCCCCTTTTAGTTGCAGCTGGAGTGACTGGGACGCAGGGCACCAAATCCCTAAACTGCATACAGCAGAGGGACCCTGGGCCAGGCCCATTAAACCATTTTTTCCTCCTAAACCTCCAGGCCTGTGATGGGAGGGGCTTCAGCAAAGGCCTCTGACATGCCCTGGAGACATTTTCCCCATTGTCTGGGTGATTAATATTCAGCTCCTCGTTACTGATGCAAATTTCTTCAGCCAGCCTTAATTTCTCCTCAGAAAATAGAATTTTCTATTTCATTATCAGCCTGAAAATTTTCCAAACTTTATGTTCTGCTTCCATTTTAAAACTGAAAGCCTTTAACAGCACCCAAGTCACCTCTTGAATGCTTTGTTGATTAGAAATTTCTTCCATCAGATACCCTAAATCATCTCTTTCAAGTTTAAAGTTCCAAAAATCTCTAGGGCAGAGGCAAAATACCACCAGTCTCTTTGCTAAAACATAACAAGAGTCACCTTTGGTCCAGTTCCCAACAAATTCCTCAATTCCATCTGAGACCACCTCAGCCTGGATTTCATTGTCCATATCACTATCAACATTTTGGGCAAAGCCATTCAACAAGTCTCTAGGAAGCTGCTCCAAACTTTCCCACATTTTTCTGTCGTATTGTGAACCCTCCAAACTGTTCCAACCTCTGCCTGTTACCCAATTTCAAAGTAACTTTCACATTTTTGGGTATCTTTTAGTGGCACTGCACTCCTGGTACCAATTTACTGTATTAGTTTGTTTTCATGTTGCTGATAAAGACATAACCAATAGTGGGCAGAAAAAGAGGTTTAATGGACTTAAAGTTCCACATGGCTAGGGAGGCATCACAATCATGGCAAAAGGTGAAAGGCACTACTTACATGGCAGTGGCAAGAGAGAGAATGGGAGCCAAGTGAAACAGGTTTCCCCTTATCAAACCATTAGATCTTGTGAGACTTACTCACTACCATGAGAACAGTATGGGAGAAACCCCTTCTCCATGACTCAATTATCTCTCACGGGGTCTCTACCACAACACATGGAAATGATGGGGGTACAATTCAAGATGAGATTTGGGTGGGAACACAGAGCCAAACCACATCAATGGCTTATGAAAATATTTCTTTTAATTGAGAAAAGAGCAGAAAAAGAAATAAAGACTAGCTGAACGAGAACAATAGCTAAATACGGGGTCAAACCTTTCTCTGGGCTATAGTATCCACTTGACATATACAAATACAATCCAACTGGATTCTTGAGTTAATTTAATTAATTTAATTTCTAAAAAAAAATTTCAACTTTTATTTTAGATTCAGGGGTACATGTGTAGCTTCATTACCTGAGTATACTGTGTGATGCAGAGGTTTAGGGTATGATTGATTCTGTCACACAGGTACTAAGCATAGCACCCAATAGCTAGTTTTTCACCTCTTGCCCTCTCCCTCACTCCCTCCTGTAGTAGTCTATTGTTACCATCTTTGTGTCCATGTGTATCCATTGTTTAGCTTCTGCTTATAGGTGAGAATACGCAGTACTTGGTTTTCAGTTCCTGAATTAATTCACTTAGGAAAATGACATCCATGTTGTTGCAAAGGACATGATTTTCTTTCTTTTTTTATGGCTGTGTAATATTCCATGGTGTATATATACCAACATTGATGGGCACATAGATTGATTCCATGTCTTTGCTATTGTGAATAGTGCAGACAGAAAAGACAGAAACATATGAATGTGTGTGTCTTTTTGGTAGAATGATTCATTTTCTTTTGGATATATACTTGGTAATGGGATCACTGGGTTGAATATCAGGTCTGTTTTAAGTTCTAAACTGCATTCCATAGTAGCTGAACTAATTTATATCCCCACCAATAGTGTCTAAGCATTCTCTTTTCTCTGCAACCTTGACAGCATCTGTTGTATTTTAACTCTTTAATAATAGCCATTCTGACTGGTGTGAGATGGTACCTCATTGTGCTTTTAATTTGTATTTGTCCAATGATCAGTGATGTTGAGCATTTTTCATGTTTGTTGGCTGCTTATATGTCTTCTTTTGAGAAGTATCTGTTCATGTCTTTTGCCTGTTTTTTTTAATGGGTTGCTTTTTGCTTGGTCATTTGTGTGAGCTCCTTATAGATTCTGGATATTAGCTCTTTGTCATATGCATAGTTTGTGAATACTTTCTCCCATTCTGTAGATTGTCTGTTTACACTGTTGATAGTGTCTTTGGCTGTGTAGAACCTCTTTAGTTTAGTTGGGTCCCACTTATCAATTGTTCTTTTTGCTCAGGATTTGTTTGGCTATTTGGGCTCTATTTTGGTTCCATATCGATTTTAGAATAATTTTTTTTCTAGTTTGGTGAAAAATGACATTGTTTATTTGCCTAATAGGATAAGTGTTGAGTCTGTAGATTGCTTTGGGCAGTATGGCCATTTTAATGGTATTGATTGTTCCAATCCATGAGCATAGAATGTTTCTCCATTTGTTTGTGTCAGCAGTGTTTTGTAATTCTTATAGAGATCTTTCACCTCCTTGGTTAGATGTATTTGTAGGTGTTTTTTTTCCTTCAGCTATTGTAAATGGGATTGTGTTCTTGATTTGGCTCTCACCTTGAATGTGATTGGTATGTAGAAATACTACTAATTTTTATATATTATTTGTACCCAGAAACTTTACTGAAGTTGTTTATCAGTTCCAGGAGCCTTTGGCAGAGTCTTTAGGGTTTTCTAATTATAGAATTATATCATCAGTGAAAAGAGATAGTTTGCTTTCTTCTTTTCCTATTGGCTGCCTTTTATTTCCTTCTCTTGCCTGATTGCTCTGGCTAGCACTTTCAGTACTCTGTTGAATAGGAGTGGTGAGAGTGAGAATCCTTGTCTTGTTCCTATTCTTGGGCAGAATGCTTCCAGCTTTTGTCTGTTCAATATAATGTTGGTTGTGGATTTGTCATTGATGGGCTCTTGTTATTTTGAAGTATGTTCCCTTGATGCCTAATTTCTTGAGGCTTTATTTATCATAATGAGATGTTGGATTTTACTGAAAACTTTCTCTGCATCTGTTGAAATGATTATATGGTTCTTGTTTTTAATTCTATTTATGTGGTGAATCATATTTATTGATTTGTGTATGTTGAACCAACCTTGCCTCACAAGAGTGAAGCCTACTTGACTGTGGTGAATTAACTTTTTGATCTGCTGTTGGATTTGGTTTGCTAGTATTTGATTGAAGATTTTTGTGTCTGTGATTTTCTTTGTTCACTGTGCCTCTGCCAGGTTTTGATATCAGGGTGATGCTGGCTTCATAGAATGAGTTAGTGAGGAGTTCCTCCTCCTCAATATTTTGGAATAGTTTCAGTAGAATTGCTACCAGGTCTTCTTTATATCTGGTAGAATTCAACTATGAATCCATCTGACCCATGGCTTTTCTTGGTTGGTAGGTTTTTTAATTACTAATTCAATTTCAGAACTTGATATTGGTCTGTTTAGAGTTTTTAATTCTTCCTGATTCAATCTTGGGAGAGTGAGTGTTTCTAGGAGTTTATTCATATCCTCTAGATTTTCTGGTTTGTGTGCACAGAGGTATTTATAATAGTCTCTGAGGATCTTTTGTAGTTCTGTGGGATTTCTGTCATGTCACCTTTGTCATTTCTGATTGTGCTTATTTGGATCTTCTCCTTTTTGTTATTTATCAATCTACCTAGTGCTCTACTGATCTTGTTTATCCTTTCAAAAAATCAACTTTTGGTTTCATTGATTCTTTGTATAGATTTTTGGGCCTCAATTTTGTTCAGTTCTGCTCTGATTGTAGTGATTTATTTTCTTTTGATAGCTTTGGGGTTAGTTGGTTCTTGTTTTTCTAGTTCCTCTAGGTGTGATGTTAGATCATTAATTTAAGATCTTTCTAACTTTTTGAGAGAGGTGTTTAGTGCTATAAACTTTCCTCTTAACACTGCTTTTGCTATATCCTGTAGATTTTGGTATTTTGTGTCTCTTTTCATTTATTTCAAATATCTTTTGACTTCTGCCTTAATTTCATCATTTACCCAGAAGTCATCCAGGAGCAAGTTGTTTAATTTTTATTTAATTGTATGGTTTTGAGAGAACTTCTCAGTTTTGATTTCTATTTTTATTTCTCTGTGGTCTGAGAGAATAGTTGGTATGATTTAAATTTGTTTTGAATTTATTGAAGCTAGTTTAATGACCAAGTATGTGGTCATTCTTGGAGTATGTTCCATACGCAAAGAAGAATGTACATTCTGTGGTTGATGAATGGGGTATTCTGTAGATGTCTATTAGGTCCAACTGGTCAAAGGTCAAATTAAAGTCCAGGGATTCGTGAATCTATAGCCCAAACAGGAAAGTGTGGCCTTCAAGCCTTTTCATAACTTGAATTCCCTATTTTAGAATTCCTAGTATGAATCCATTTCTCTATTAACTAGAGTTTTACTTACATAATTTTCTTTTAAAAGGAAGGCCCCTGTAAACAGGACATTTTTTCTTTAAAGAAAGAGACAATTTGGGGAAAATTTTTTGGACATTACCTTTTAAAACTATTGCTATGATACTACCCATGAATTCTTGTATATAATGTTTCAGAGAAATGTGAGGTCAGCTTGTCATCGTTCTCCTTTGATGATTCCTGTCTTTAATTTTCTTATGCTTAAAAGTTTTGTTCCTTATATTTACCATTCAGAAATTTTGCCAGAGTTTGTCTAAGCGTGGGTTGGTGGTTCTACTAAAATATGATGTGGTGAGCTCTTTCAATTTGCACATTTGTGTCTTTCTCCATTCAGGTAGATTCCTTCAATTATCTTAATCACAGATTACTTGTGTATGACTGCCTCACCCCAGGGGCCTCCTAAATTCAGAGATTATGTCTTAGTTATATTTATTTATTTAGCACTTAGCACACAGTAGACATACAATGATGGGTTATTGAAGTAAATGAAGGCTAGAATTGTCTAGAAAAATCTCTAGTAAAAGAGCTATCCATCCACTGAGAGAATAATGTTTTATTGCATTGACTTCCACTTCATTTCTTAAATCTGCATAAACTACAGTTGTATATTTCTTTAACTGATGAAACTTTGTCCACATGATTTGCATTAGCCAATGGGACATTAGTAAGTGTAATGCTAGCAAAAACTTGAAGAGTACTTGTACACTAAGGCTCTCTTTTTAGATGTCTTAGGAACCCTGACACTGCCATGTGAAGAAGGTAAGTTAGCCACACAAAAAAATGATGAGCCACTTCAACTTAGACACTACCACCACTCCCAACCTTTCAGATCAACTGGTCTACCAACTGCCAGACACATGGGTAAGACTGTCTTAGACCATCCAGCTCCAATTACAACTCAACTAGCCAAGAAACACTTCCCATTGGTCCATACAATTGTAAGAAATATTTGTTGTTTTAGGCCACTGATTGATTGGAGTGATTTGTTGTGTAGCAAAAGCTAACTGATATAGGGAGCCATTGAATCATTCTAATTTATGAGGATGGCATTAGCTGATAAACATTTTCAAAAGATAACTTTGGCTGCTCTGTGGAAATGTATTCTTGAGAGGCCAAAGAGTGGAGACAGAAGGCAGTTAGGAAGCTATTGCAATAAACCAACTGAGAGATTTAGTGGATCTATTCCAGAGTGATGGTGGATGTCCCTAGGGTGAGAGAAGCAAGTACACTTAAGATATGGTTTAAGGAAGAATTGGTTTTGAGGGATTTTTTTGTTTGTCTCTCTGTTTGTTTGTTTCAAGAGAAAAACAGTTAACAACCCTGGAATGAGAACCAGAGTGGTAACAGGCTTGTTGATAGGTATACAAGTTTATAGAAGACAGCAACCATTGCCTTCCGATTTTGTGTGAAAATGATTTTGAACCTAGAATTTTGTACTTGAATCTACAATTCTGTACTATCAACCAAATGTGAGGACAAAATAGATTTTTAAAAATGCAAAGACAGAATGTTTACCTTCCAGGCATACTTTTCAAGAAATTAGTTGAGGAATTAAAAGTTCTTAAAGTAAACAAACAAACAAAAAGAAGATGTAAGCCATAAAAAATGATGGAACTAATTAAAGAGTCTGTTCCAGACATTTTCTGCTGGTGCTCAGCCACACACTGATCTTCTGTACTTCCCTTTTACTGCTGGGGCCAGGAGCCTGAAGACTATCTTTCTGAGACTCCATTGCCAGTTGGATTCCAGTTTGTTTCATGCAGTGGGAGGATTTTGAATGAAATTAGAAGGTAGAGAGGAGGTAAAATACCTTCTGACTTTGGCAGTGGCTTCAGAGGCATTAGCGCAACTGTATCAGCCACATTGGCAGGACTTCCAACAGCATCCATGGAAATATGTGTTCCCACAGCATCATGGGGATTAGAGGCTTATGAGCTTCTTGGTGGAAAAGGGAAGCATGGGCTCACAAGTTCCTGCAAGGGTGGTGGTGGCTTTTGCAGTTATTGCCCCTAGGTAATACCACTGACCACTTTTTGCTCCTCATATCCTTCTAATACTTTTGTGATAAATTACCTGGATGGAATCCCTTGATGCTTTAATTATCTAGAGTGGCTTCTGTTTTCTTAAATGGGTACTGAATGATATGTAGTCAAATGAAATGAAATCACAGGCTGACAGGCATTTCAATTGTCCTTGAAGGCAACTCAGCTATTTTATACGGGAAGTAAATGAGCTCCAACAATATCTTCAAGAAGAACGCAATGATTTCTAAGCATTAGAAAAGGAAGGCTATGAAATATAGTAAAGAACTCATGGAACTCTTTTCTGAAAAAGAAAATATTATTACTAACTCCAGGAAAAACAAAATCTATATCGAAAGGTAATGGTCAAAGTATGAAGCAAACTAAAATGTGGCATGATTTTGAGGCCCTGATACAGCATAAGATATTCGATTCATCCTAGATTCTAGGATCATTCATCTTTGTATGGTAGTAGTTATCTCTTTAGTTGTGCATAGATAGCAAATGTAATCCTAGAATATAGTTGGTTTTATGTGAACGATTAATACACAGCAGTGCTTGTTTATTTTATCTCTAAAATCAGTTTATTAAAATGTAAAAGAATATACATATAAATGTAAAAGAATATATAATTATGATTTTAAAACAACATAAATGGGAAGATTCAGGGACAGTAATTGGAGTTTGGAAAGACACAGAAGAATTGGGCAGCAACAGTCTCATTTTAAAAGTAGAGAAGCAAGCAAAACTGTAGCATATTGATAAAATAAAACATAAGATGTTCTAGTAGTATTATTTAACAGTACAAAGCACTATAAGAAGTAATAAGAGTAAAATCCTATAAAATTCTGAAGTAGAAAGAGGGTAGTTGAAATGAAACCAAATCCTTACCTCTCTTAGTGAGAAGTCAGTGAATGATTTCTGAAATCAAGAAATCAAGGCCAACAGTTATTGGCATATCATTTAGGGTTAAGTATTTAAGAGAATGGTCTTCTAGGTAGCACAATTAGGGTTGTGCAGGGGTGGAATGGTGGAACTATTTTATACTATTTTAATGATCAGGTATTACTTTGATAAAAGAACATTTAAAAGGAAAACCCTGTATTAGAAAATAAGGGTGGCCTGATAATGCTCCTATTTACAAATGTCATATCCTAGCTTCATTTTCATCTGTAGAATGAAGAAGTTGGAATGGATAATTTGAGGTGCCTCCAGCTGTAAAATACTGAGTATCTTTGAAGAATGGAATGCATTCCTCTAGAAAGAGACTTTTGAAAGTTCCTTTACATTCCCACAATTTTTCCCCTGAAGATCAGACCTAGAGACAGCCATTCAAAATACTGTGTTTTAATCATATGCAGGCAAGAAGATTATATGGTTAATGCAGCAGATATTTATGAAAGACTGCTGAGAATACTAGGCTAGGCTCCATGGTTGTCAATTTGTTAAATTAGAAAAAATTCAAGTAAGCATTATAGTGATTCATACTATGTAACTGGAGGTAGGCAAAGCCCAAATACATACTTTAAAAAGTTCATATATTGACATGGCCATAGTGAAACGAAACAAAGTATGTTGAGTTTTTGAAGTTCAGGGTAACGGAGAGAAACGTTTTTCCTCCTAAAATGCCTGGGATAGAAAGCACTCATGAGGTTTAATTGTGTATTTTGTTAAAAAATAATGCACGTATAAAATACTAAAAAGGGCTGATGTCCACAACCCAATCACTTCTCATTTTTTCAGGTTCGTTAGACATGAAGTGTGTCCCAAAATTAAAATTCACACTCTATTTTTTAATGCCTTTTATAGATTATTCTGGTAGAGGCTTGCCAAGCTATCTGGAGTCATTCAGCTCATTGGCAGAGCAGCTTTGTCCATTCATTGAATCCTGCAGGCAAGGAACCTATTCCCTTTTCTTCCATCTGCCACGTTGACTTTATATTGGTGAGTAATACACATCACTTCCAAAGTGAAAGCCACCCCCCTTCAATCTGTAGGTCACCGTTATGTCTCACTTTATAGTGTTAGGCCTTTGCCATCATAGGTCCTTGTATGATATAACATGGAGGAACAGCAAAATCTATAAAAGGATTTCCATCAACTTAGGTGCAGTCAGCTTGGGCCAGAAGGCATTCACTGACAGATGGCCCGTTGAATTCTCACTTGCATTATCCTAGAAAGCTCTAAAACTTCGAACACCTTAGTTATTTTTGAATTACAATATGGTAGGTGGTTATACCTATTATCTGATCCCTTTAAGAATACCAATTTTGGCCGGGTGCGGTGGCTCATGCCTGTAATCCCAGCACTTTGGGAGGCTGAGGTGGGTGGATCACAAGGTCAGGAGTTCAAGACCAGCCTGGCCAAGATATGGCAAAACCTCACCTCTACTAAAAATACAAAAAAAAAAAAAATTAGTCGAGCACAGTGGCAGGTGCCTGTGATCCCAGCTACTCAGGAGGCTGAGGCAGGAGAATGGCTTGAACTCGCAGGGCGGAGGTTGCAGTGAGCTGAGATCGCGCCACTACACTCCAGCCTGGGCGACAGAGTCAGACTCCGTCTCAAAAAAAAAGAAAAGAAAAGAAAAATAACAATTGTGTTTCTGCAAGGGTCTCTTGCTATAGTCTCGTTTGCTTTTCACACTGAGAATTTATTTTTTTTTCCATGCTGAGAAAATCACTTTTTCTTTAAGCACATGTTATCCTTTTAATATACACACGTATATGTACATATGTTTGTATGTCTACATGTGACATTGCTCTGCAAATTCAGGGCAGTGTTTATCTCAAGTTTATTGTACTTCTGGGTCATAGGTATCTCATGCAAGGTCTCCTTCTCAATACCTTCTGGTCTTTTCTATATGCTAGGAAGAAAATGAATTCCAATATATGTCTATGCTCAAAGATTAGCTGATTCCTAGAGTTGGCTTAATTTTTTATTTACCCACATAAAGCAAGATAAGTTAGTAAACTGTAGGAATTTCTTTGCCAACAAAGCTTGCTTGATGTCATATCTAATGTTTGGGGTTGGTGTTTTTCCTATAACAAGATTGCTATAGAAAATATTGCTGTTAACTTTGCAGGTGAACCCTGCAGGGGCAACTTAGGGAATAGGTGCTTAACTCCATAGGTTCTCTCAATGAAGTCTTTCTGCTGCAGATTCCTCCTGAGGCCCCTTGGTACACCTTTACCTCCTACATTAACCACACACCTCAATCTTCTTTCCCGTTCACAGACCCTCTGCCGTTGTTTCAAGTCTTTACCCAGCTGCCATCAGCATCAATAGATTCTCGCTGTTTAGTAATCATGCATTCAGTTGAAGTCTCTGTGTCCTCAGTGGATAACCAGCATAAATAACGATATTTGAGGATGACAACCCTGCAGACATCTTCAGCTAGAGATGGGATTCCTTCAGCTTAAAGCAAGATCAGGTGTCAAGATCTGTAGTTCCCAAATGATGCAGATTAGTCATCACATTCCTTATCCACACATTTTGCAACGGGAGTGAAAACATTACTTTGGCAGGAAAGAATGGTGGGGGTTTTTATTAGGGAAGCCTGGTCCAATTAGATGTTCAGCCACCTCAGGACTCATCTGCAAACTTCTTGGGGGTTTGAGGAATTATGTTGCAGAGAGTGCCAAAACCAAGTGCTCTTGCTAGGCAGCAGTTTCCTCCCTTTTCTTCCGGCATTATAGAATGCACTAGAAGGGACTTTAGATCTCATAGAGTTGAGCACTCTCTTTTGGCAAAGGAGAGGACTAAGGCGAAGAGATGGCCAGAGGTTCTGCCCCACTGTAGTCGCTGTGCTAGAACTCAGCTCAGCATTATAACTCCCTGACTGCAGTCCTATCTGTGTACCACCTTGCTTTTTTCATTGCTGTTTCCCATCCCTCTGTGAATACAGCAATGAATAACTCAAGCTCAAATGTTTACCCATCCTCTATTTTTCACAATGTATGGTGGGACAGGTGGCTTCAGCAAAAGAATCTCGAGCTGCTATCTTTTGTATGTTCAGCTGTCTTAATTTTGCCCCTTCAAATTGAAACAAAAAATGTCATCTGCTTTCAGGGTGTTCTTGATGGACATCTTTCCTTTCTGTGGAGATTGGAAGAAAACAGGTTGATTATTTAATTGAATGCAAGAGGATGAAATAGATGCCCATTCAAGCTCTAGCCTAATCATACCATTTGCTAATGTATCCTTCTGACATAAGAGCATGGCTTTAATTAAGGCATAAATGATAGCCTCTTGAAAGACTTGAGCAAGGAAATGTAAGATCCAGCACTATTAACTTGGTTCCACATATTCCATATTTACCAAAGATAGAACTGCACCAGGAAGACAACTGGTGAGGATTGGACATAGCTACATGAGGATGCCTCACACGGTGATGTACCATGTTAAGTTTGCCACAGTGCAGGATCAGTTGTTAGTCTCACAGGTCTATAAAACTGGGTTTTCAGCCACTGAAAGTAGGTGTATTTTCAGAGGCAGATTCATCCTAACCAATCTGGCAGATACTGGTGTATAAAACCAGAAAATTCTAATCCTATTTAATTAACTTATATTTGGAACTATCCCTGTCTTGTGGACTGAAATATTTATGTTGGCATGTCTTCTTTCTATTTGCAGATTTCCATGGACAACCATATTATCAATAATTTGACTCTTGAGCATCAAATCAGAAAAAGAGATGGTAGATGGTCTTAACATTAAATGACATCAGACTATATTAGTTTGATGTCTTCATCTCCATACAGGAATATGCCAGTAAAATAGTAATATTGAAGGTCCACTAGACAAGACTTCTCTCCCCTGGTCAAATCTGCTTGTGCAATTCAATACTTGTCATTGTAACTCTTTCTGTTTTATGCCTCCATTCCAGATCATCTTTCCTCCTGAATGACACCATTTCTAAGGATTTGTCATTATCCTTATACTTCCAACTGTTTAGTCTTACTGGCTTGGAACCATTCTCTCTATGAGGTGCCTTTGGCTCCCACCCATTTAGTATGGACTTTGTACTCTATCTCATACAATTCCATTACTTCCACAATTTTGAGGTATTACTTATCATTGCCAACTCCTCCTCCAACGCAGATACCAACAACAGTGTCCACATGTAGAAGTTTGTTCCTTGTGATTTGGTAAATGACTGCAGTCTAGCAAACCATTGTTTCATTAACAATGTTCCAAAGCAGTAATCCAAACCTTAATGTCTGTATTATGAGCGCTACTAAGGATCTCCATCACTTTTGCTGTGGTAATTAAGTAGTATAAAATTTTCTTCAGCACTTTGGGGACTGAGTTAAGAGACAACAGAATGCAGCTTTGTGTAGGCCATTCAATAGGAACTTAATTAGGGAAATACATAGCCATGGTCTATGCAGGGAGAGAGGGATGACAGTTTCTTCCTCCCACGGACAAAGCCAAGCACTCCCTATTTGTTCCTGTAGTGATTAGATCATTTGTTACTAAGTGTCTTTTCTTGATCTTCTTTCTTAGCTGCTTATCTTCCAAGAATACACTCCAGAATAGTGTGAACTTGTTTGTGAGGGGAAGGATGTTTGTAAAAGGAAAAAAAAAAAAGAAAAGAAAAGAAAGCACAGCGAGTCAGTCCTCACACACAGCATCTAACCATCACCAACGCTTAGAATTTCCTCCAAATACTTGTGATTTAACTTAATTGAAACAGCTGTTTTACAGGGTTCCAGTCCAGCTATGTTGGTGTTGCTTTGTGACAGGAAAGGATAATGAAAGTGAGACAGAACTTTTGGTTGTGGGAGATGCTTTTGGTTAAGTGGGAGGCAAATTGAGATAAAACTAAGTCTAGTGAATTCAAAGTTAAGTTGGAAATAAGACAATTGAAGTTATAGAACTGGGAACTGGGAGATTTCTATATTTGCCATCCTTAGCCTCAGTTGCCATTTTAAAAATATGCACACATATTAGTCTTTTCCATGAGGTTTGTCCCTGCCATACTTAGGAAACTACAGGGCAAATTGTTTTCCTTCCTTGAGCCTCAGTTTACCCATCTATAAGTGCTTGGGATGTTTAACTTTATATTTAGTGGTTTGAATATTCAAATAGTTTCTCCTCCACAAGTAGAGTTCCAACACGCAATTCGCAATTCTCAAACCCTTTTACACCCACTTCAGCAGAAAATCTAGTCCATCTCTGTGTTACTCAGTAATGTTTTTGGCTGCAAGTAACAGAAACTCTGACTAACAGTGACTTAAATATATAAATGTTTATTTTTCTTGCATAATGTGAATTCTGGGGGTAGGCAGCTGCTGGCTTCAGTTCAGTGGCTCAATTATGTCAGGACTGCTGCTTCTGCAGTTTTCTTATCTGTTCCCCTTTGGTGGTGAGTTGGCCACCATAGCTACCGGCAGCAAATCCTCTTTTAAGGCTGCTATAAAAGGGCTGAGGGAGGGAGGATGTGATAGCAGCTGCGAATGTTTTTTTTTTTTTTTTTTTTTTTTTTAGAAGAACAAAAACTTTCTCCCAACATCACTAGCAGACTCATGCTCAGGTCTGATTGATCAGAATTCTGTCACCTGGCCAGTCCTAGTTTATGGGAAGATGAGCACAGAAAAACTCTGCCATAATATATTTAGTGAGGTCCAAAATGTTAATTGCACAGGATGTAGGGTTGCATTGATTTGAGCTGAACAAAAATAATATTTTCAAGTCCATATGTACTGTTATGTAACAATACGGAAACACTTATTCAGCTGGCCATCCACTAAACTGAGAAAGTCTCAAAGTCACTTCCTTAGCCACACACCCTTCCTTCTGAAGAAGAATAAAACTTCAACCCACCGATGGGAGCTGGGCAGAGCATGGGAGCCATCCCTTGCCTGTGATTGTGTTATTGTGGGGTATGTCATGAGACCACTGGATTGTATTCCCGAGTTTAGCTTTACTGTGGAGACAAGCTAAGGAAGAAAGGAAGGGATTCTAGGCTATCTTATTCACAGTGTCTGCTGAAACTTTCCCTTAAGTCTTCCCCCTCCTTTGGCCAACCCTGTTCCAGGAATTCCTGTTGCTTCTTCTGTCTTGTTGCGTTTAAATAAGAAACCCAACAACAGAACTACAGACCCCACTTCATAAGGATGAAGATGCCACAACTGACATCAGAAATAGATTGTTTTGGGGTACGACATCATGGTGTGAGGCCATGAGACAGCTTTTCAGAGGTGCCTTTGTGAGGGTTTTCCATTCTTTGCTACCAATAAGAAAATTGTGTTGTCATCACCCCATGGAATATTAATCAGAGTGAAAATGAATGAACTATAGCCACACACAACACATAATCGTTGTAAATAATTTTGAATCATAAAAGTAAGTCCCAGAACACAGCATGTGCAATAAAGCCCTTTTGCCCTTTTTATAGAATTCGGAAACCAAATATACTTAAATAACAAATTGTGTCTCTGCGTGTGTATGTGTGTGTGTGTGTGTGCGTGTAAAATGAATAGTAATAAAGGAAGACAATGATAAATAATAAGTGCAAATTTTGGGACATGTCAATTTTAAAGGGAAGGCAGGAGAATGGGATGAGAGGAACCTGTGGGGAAATGTAAGTTACTAATTATACTAGTTTACCAGGTCTGCCATTAAAAAAAATTACCTCAAACAGAGTGTGGCTTAAACAGCAGAAATGTATTGTCTCACAACTCTGGAAGCTAGAAATTAAAAATCAAGGCTGGTTTCTGTGCGGGCTGTGAGGGAAGGATCTGTTCCAGGCCCCTCTCCTTGGCTTGTAGATGGCTGTCTTGTCCCTGCATCTCTTCATATCATTTTGCTTCTATGATATTTTGTCTCTGTTCAAATTTCCCCTTTTTACAGAGAAACCCAACATATTGCATTACAGCCTTAATGACCTCCTCTTAGCTAATTATATCTGTAATGCTTTTATTTCCAAATAAGGTCACATTCTGAGGTACTGGGGGCTAGGACTTCAACATATGAATTTTAGGAGTACACAGTTCAACCCCTAATATGGCTATTAGGTTATAATTCCTGCTTGGGATAAAGGATTATGGGTTTTCATTATATTGTTAAAATAATTAAAACAGAATTTTCCTTGGACTAACAGTTATCATGAACCAAGGACTACAATTAATCCAATTCTGTGGACCTGAGTTCCAAAAAGAGGAAAACAAGAAAGAAAACCAACTCAGACACTCATTCTTGATGGTAAATCCTAGGCTTCAGCTGTGACTGGATCCTGAACTTTAAACTCTGCTAAGAGTCAGTCTCTCGCCACCTCCTATCTCTGCTTTCTACCTTAATTCTCAGACACCATGTGGTTGGCCTCCAGCAGTGCTTGTCTGGACAAACCTGTGGATTGTCTCTCCAGGAGACAATTGTACTCCCTGGGGTTGGACTCCCTCAGATGATTGCTCTGGGTGCTCAACACTCTGTTGATTCACTCCTCACTCATTTTCCCAAGGTAAGAGCCTTGCCCATGGAGCACTGTGTATTCCCTGTCCATTACACTATACAGATAACATTCAGGGCTTCCACCTGGCAGACAGAGACTCAGGCCCCACACTGCTTCTTGCCAACCTGGTACTGGGGTATGCCCTCATGGCCATTGTGTTTCTGGAACCCCATTGCCCTTCTTACTATTGGGTCTCTGTCAAAATCACTTATTCTATCTAGACAGGTTTCCATCACTTTTCCGGAAAGGGGTTAGGATTTTGATAGATTTTTCCAAGAAGGCCCAGAATCTCTAGGCAATATGTGTCACCCTCCCCAGAGCTCTGCGTAGCAAGGGATATTGATTGGGACAGGCAGTCTGGGAAGGCACACAAGAAACAAGGGATTTGTTATACATGTTTTTCCAGGGCTCTGGGTATCTGCTCGCCTTACACTTAAGAAACAAGCAACTTTTTTTCTGTAATAAAGAAAATCTTTTTAAAGTGATAGTCTGTCTCCAGTTCTATTCAGAGAAGTGGTTGGTATAATTTCTTCTTCTTTTTTTTTTTTTTT
>NW_016803417.1:3422534-3425549 GCF_001698545.2 Rhinopithecus bieti
TTTTTTTTTTTTTTTTTTTTTTAAGTTTTTCACCTCATCAAGTTCCCTAAAAGACACATCAAACTCATAGACTAGGAAAATAGTTTCAAAGTTCCTCTCTTGCTTTATAGTTTTTGTTCTATGGTCTCTCATGGAGCTAGGGAGAGTTTTTAACTACTTGGTGATCTTCCTATGAAATATGCCACTAAAATAAATATAATATTCTTTAACATTTTTCTCTGAGTTTTAGGCTACCTGGGATTTAAAATTGCTAAAATCGAAGCCAGCCTCCAAGATGGGTCCCGATGAGCCCTTTTTCCTAGTATTCACACCCTCGTGTAGTCTCCTCCCATATTGTACCAGAGTTGGTCTGGATGATGAATAACATACAGCAGAAGTGATTGGACTTGCAAGGCTAGGTCATAAAGGGCTTAATGGATGCTACCTTTTTCTCTCTTGGACCACTCACTCAGGGGGAAGCCAGCTGCCATGTCATGAAAACATTCAAGCAGCCCTCTAGAGAAGTCCACTTGGCAAGGAACAGAGGTCTCCTGCCAAAATCAGAAAGGAAATGAGACTCCCTGCAAACAGTCATGTGAATGAGCCCTCTTGGAAGTGGGTTGTCCAGCCCCAGTCAATCCTTCAGATGATACAGATCCAGCCATAAAAACTCTGAGCCTCAACTATCAGCTAAGCCACTCCAGGTACCTGACCCACAGGA
The DNA here is from genome assembly GCF_001698545.2 of Rhinopithecus bieti. Lineage (NCBI taxonomy): Eukaryota > Metazoa > Chordata > Mammalia > Primates > Cercopithecidae > Rhinopithecus > Rhinopithecus bieti. The sequence continues at coordinate 3,423,235 of NW_016803417.1, forward strand.
ACTGTGAAATGATAAATGTCTGATATTTCAAGCTGCTTAATTTTGGGGGTAATTTGTTATACAGCAATGGATAACTAATACAAGTCCCAAAACCAAATGAAAAGAGCTGTGCAGGAGTAAGATATACAAATTGGAGTTACATTCTGGACCAGGAATTGGTAAAGCTGGCTTAGTCTCTGCTCTGGTTCAGCTGGAGGATAACTGTCTAACTACAGGAAAAGTTTGTCCTGTGATCATGATAGTCCCTCGTGAGGTGTTTTTGCCTCATGTATACTTGTATTACTAGCTGCATCACATCACTTGACCTGAAAGAGGGCCTTGATGAATTCTGGTTGAATGACTGACTGAAGAAATAATGAACACCTCTGTTTCTTCACTTAGAAAAAGGTGAAGGCCTATTGTTGTTCCATAACTTTCTTCCAAATTTGATCAAATTAAGTTAGGGGATATATGATAAGAGGTGCTGGAGCATTTTGATCTAGCAGACAAGACTGCTCGGAGACGCCATCATCCTCATGGATGACTTATGGATTGGTAGACTATCAGGATCTCACTCCTCAATAACAGGGAACACGTTAAAGACACTTTGGAAAAATTAGCTAATGAAATATCATGCAGCCATTTGAAACAATGTTGTAGAACTATATTTTGTGACTTGAGATGTTTATAATATTTTGATCAGAACAGAGTCTGCCACATTAAGTAGGATCTTACTAAATATTTGAATACATCAATGAATGGAGGTTTAGAAGAGTATAAGCTATTTTCATATAAAATATTAATATATTCAAAGAGAAAACCACACTTGGTATAATATTTTTCATGTCAATACTCTGGTTGTGGAAGCTCTTAGGGTGGCAGTGGCATACGGAGCTGAGGTCTCGAATGGTATGTCTGGGTAAAAATTGATGATAAGTAGTTTTTTCTAAATAATCTAGATTATTTTTCTAAAGAACTGTATTATTTTTTGTTTGGCTGAACAATGAAATAATGGGCATAAGCAAACATAAGGCTGAGTTGAATTGCATTCCATAATAAAAGAGATGGCCTTGTATTGCAAAGGAGGAAATAGTTAAAATACATTTGAGCTACTTTTAATGTCCCCTTTGTGAGGGATTATACATAGGAAAAAATCCCAGTCTGAGGAGTCAGATCCTTGCATTCCAGACTGTCTGCAGTCATTAATTAATGGAGTAATGCTAGTTAAGATTAATCTCTCTGGGCCTCAGTTTCCTCATTTGTAGAATGGGGAGCATGCAAGTTTGGAGATTATTTGAAGTGAATCTTGATATTTGTGGAACAGACCAATAGAATGATTGATGAGCAAAAAATATACAGTGGACAGAATCGTTAAATTTTAGAGTTTTAGGGAGAGGATAGGGTAGATTATCTCGCTAATTTTTGTGTATGTACATGCAAAGATGGTGAGCATTCACTTGGAGTCTCCAATTCAAGCAATTCTCCATTTTAGAAGGAGACTACAGAGTTGCTTGTATACTTTCTGAGCAAGAAGAAGAAATCTTTTTTATTTCTATCATCATTCTTGAGAAAATGTCAGCATTTTAGGATTGTCATAGCTTCCTGATAGGTCATAGAAAAAGAGGGAAGATTACAAAGAAGCAACTTAGCACTTATTTTGCTGTCTCTTGCAAACTAATGCTTCTCACATTAAAAAAGGTAGTTTCAGAAGATATAAGTAAAATCTACTTTAAAAAATGTACATACTCCATCTAATAACACTTGCATTTTCTAGACACACCTACAAGAAATATAGTCTCATTTTTTATATTATCTCTTGACCAATCACTTTATTACCCAGGTCGACCATTTCTTGATCTGAATGTTTTGGTTGCTGGTAATTCCCAAATCAAATGGATCCATAAAAAGAATAATTTGAGATAATTAAAGATATTAAAAGCATTCAGTGCTGACTTTTAAGATGATTTTAAAAGTTTCACAAATATTTTTTTAAATTACATCATCCTTGAACAGGGAATTTACCTGTTTTGCTCAGTGTTAACCCAACAAATACTTATGAATGAGCAAATGAATGAATGGCAACTTTGATAAGAACAATGCTAATTCAGATTTAGAATGTTTTATATGTATATAAATATATTAATATAATGTTTGTAATTACATATTATATACTGTATTTATTTTACACATTATTTTGTTTATATATTATATAAATTCTATATTGTATAATCAATTTAACAATGAGCAAAATAGGTGTATAAATTATATATTGTATTCAGCAAAAGAGGTGTATAAATTATATATTGTGTATATATTATATACACAATAAAATTATA
>NW_016803417.1:3427789-3475960 GCF_001698545.2 Rhinopithecus bieti
ATATATAAAAAATATATTATATAATAAAATATATTATATACACAATATATAATTTATACACCTGTTTTGCTCACTGTTAAATATGCAATATATTTTATATAAATTATATACACAGTATATGTAATTTGCATGCACAAATTATATACTGTGTATATATTTTATATAAATTATATACTGTGTATATATAATTTGCATACACAAATTATATACTGTGTATATAATTTATATAAAATATATTGCATATTTAACAAAGCTTTCCTAGTATGCTTGCCAAAAGCTCACTTATAGTGCCTTTTAGTGCACATTCACGCATTACACGCATTATCACACACCCCTTCAGCAATCCTTCATATGCTCCTGGCTTCATCTGTTTCCAATTCCAGATGTCTCTGAGATGACCAGCTTTGTGGGTTCCAAGCAACTTTACACACGTGCTACCTGGAAGCCTCTTGGTCCCAGCCCCAGTGCTTCTCAGTTGACATTGAGGTGTGGACCCCTGCAGTACTGTGCTTGTCACCTAGGCACATATAACTGGAATAGTAGAGGAGTTACATGCCTGTCTTTATTTGTTCAAGCTGCTGTAACAAAATACCATAGATTGGGTGTCTTATAAAGAACAGAAATTATTTTCTCACAGTTCTGGAGTCTGGGAAGTCCAAGATCAAGGTGCTGATAGGTCTGGCGTCTGGTAAGAACCTGCTTTCTGGTTCATAGATGGTGCCTTCCAGCTAAGTCTCCACATGGTGGAAGGGGAAAGACAAGTCTCTGAGGCCTTTTTTATAAGACACAAATCCCTTATGAGCCCTTATAACCTAATCGCCTCCCAAAGTCTCCACCTCCTTAAAAGCATTACATTAGGGATTAGGTTTTAATATATGAATCTGGGGGAAAACACAAACATTCAGACCACAGCAACACTATGGGGCGAGTTTTGATTTGTGAGTGATGGCAAGTGGTGGATATTTCCCCTTCTTTCCCTCCAGTAAGGTGGATGCTGCTGAGATGTTTATTCCATCTCCCAGAGGATGCTCCAGTGAGGTTGTGCCCTCAGACATACTTAGAGGTGACCAGCCCAGCTCAATATTGGCTCATACTGGTTCTGCCTCCTTCCCTGCTCCACTCCCCATGCCCCTCACCCTGGCTCCTGGGCGTGGATTTCCCAGTACATTATCAGTCCAAGCCTTTGCCTCAGGATCTACTTTCTGGAAAAGTCAGGCTGAGGCAACCCCTAATGTTTGATTTCGGGTGCAGGTTCTACATCTAGTTTTTCTTTTTCACTCCCATATGTCCACAACTTAACCACCACTTTATTCCTTCTTGAAAGGAAGCAACTGTTCTAGAAATAATGAAATAATCAACCTATGGCAGGGTAATATTCTGGGATGTTAATTTGTGTGTGTGTGTGTGTGTGTGTGTTTTTCTCACCATCAACCCAAACCTGCACACACAATTTTCTACCAAAAGTAGAAGTTACTTTTCTCTCATTTATTTTCAAAAGTCAAAATGTTTTGAAGAGTTTCTAAGCACTTTTAGGGCAGTCAGAAAAGAGAGGAAGTCTTTGAGAACACTTGGCAGAGGAGAGGGCAAACTTTGCTGAGATACTAAAGAGAGAGGGCAGAGGTCAGACTAAGAAACAACTGTGGGAGTAACATGAGAGGAGTGTGGGACTCATGCCCACTTTGTGGCCAACCTCAGAGCAAAGTACGACGTGCTTTGGAAGGCTGGTCCCAGGCACTGGGGTGCCAGCCTCAGTAGAGACTCCAAGACATCATGTATGTATGGCAACTGAGAACAAATACTTCAAGGGAATAAATGCTGGTACAGTGGGCAGTCTGGTGGTACCTAGCATGGACCCATATCAGGAAGAATCTTTCTGATGCCTTGGCCTTAGGTAATACCCCAATAACTTATCCCAATCCTGGGGTCCAATATTGGCTGCGCTAATTGCTTGCCACACTGTGTGGATTCAAGAAAAAGAAGAAATGGACATTCCTCATACATCCTGTTTTGTGGACTGGGATTCACACCTGTAAAAAAACCTTTTTTTTTTTTTCTGTAGTTGATTAAATTTTCTGTGGTCCAGCTGCCCCAGATCTATACAAAGACACCCCCATGGCCTTGCTTAGACTGTTTCTTCTCGCTTTCCCTAAGGAGGTGGGGGCATTTAGGGAGGTGTTATTCAGCTCATCACCACAGCCTCAAAGAACGCTACTTGAGCTGCTGAACTGTTTGTATTCTGATTGTAAGGATTAAAGGTCAGTAAAGGCATGAAAAGAATTAGCCAAAGCTAGTGACAACCTGGTGAGGCAATAGCATTGTTGGACTTAATGTTATGTTACTGCCACCGACTGCTGCAGGTGAGTCTACAGAAGCCATCCTGTTGAAGGTCATTCTGGTCAGAAGAACTGGCATTTGGATGATTTTGTTTATAATGAATTATTTCTCAGAAAATGACTTTATGCCACTACTTGCTATTATTTTGATGAACAAAAGCCTGGAATGATAAAGGGCAGTATGTATGGCGTAGTGTGTGCACATGTGCATGCATTCTGGCTCGTCATAAACAAAAGCCGGTTATTTCTCAAGGGACATAGGGTATCCTAAGTGCACTGCTGAAAGGGGCTTATATTTCTAAAGATAGTGAGTCACATGATGAAATGATGAAACTGAATTTGCTGGCTTTTCAGGCTTTAGTTGTTTATCAGGAAACCTAAGAAAGTGCATTGCTATAGCTTGTGTTAAAATTCCAACTGATAAAGGCAATTGGCAAAAGCAACTTGGACACCCACCTCCTTCTCTTTGGCAGGGGTAACCTTTCTTTGACAAAAATATTATTGCTCTTGAAACCTATGGGTGGAAAGTCATTGCTGACCATTGACTCTGGAGGGGAGGAATCTGAAGATGCTAATTAACTTTTAACATGCATCTATATTGCACCAGGCACTATGTCAGGAATTTTGCATATGCTACATTACTTCATCTTTATTACAACTCAGAGAGAGGGCATATTCATATCTCTCTGGGTAGATGAAGGAACAAAGGCTACAAACTTACCCAGCTGGTAAGTCAGTACTGTATCAGTCAGCTATTTCTACATAACTAGCAGTTACAAAATCACAGTGGCATAAACAATAAACGTTTTATTTCTTAGTTGTCTGTGAGGGGTTTGGGGTGGCTTTGTTCCATGTATCTCATTCTGAATCCCAGGCTGGATATGTGTGCTACCAAAACTACTTATTCTCATGGGAATGGCAGAAACGGAAGCAGGTAAACCCAATCACACAAGCACATTGCAAACCTCTGCTTGCATCATGGCCACTAAAATCTCGTTGGACAAAGCAAGTCATGTGGCCAAGGCTGAGGGAGCAGGGAAGTACATGCCTCCTATCACTGGGCTGTGGCAAAGGAATGAGTATATGATACTTCTGTGGGAAAGAGAAGACTTGGAACCAGTAATTCAATTACCGTAGTGAATCAGAGATTGTATTCTAACATAGGTGTGCCTCAAATTCTCAAGCCCAAGTTCTTTTGGCCATGCCAAGTATGGTGAGGAAGCACTTCAGTCCAATGCAACTTATGATGGTACAGCAGGAGAATGAAGTGTGAGGGTGTGGGAGGCATTGAAAGACTGTTTGTGCAGTGCCCCAGGACTCAGTCTTAAAAATTCTCCTCTCCTTCCCTCTACTCCCCTTCCTCGCCTCCCCTCTCCTCCTCTTTCCTCCCCTCCCTTCCCTTCTCTCCTCCTCTCACTTTCCTGGTGATTTCATCTATTCCCATGGCTTTAAAAAGCCATCGGTGTGTGGATGGCTCTCATTGTTTATATCTCCATCCTGGGACTGCTTCCCTGCACCTCACATATACTCAGCATCTCCACTCAGATGTCCAATAGGCATCCCCCACTTAAGACAGCCAACACTGAACTCCTAATCATCTTCCCCCAGATCTGCTTCCCTCACCAAGATGTTTTATCTCATCTCAATCAATGACAACTGTGTCCTTTCATTTGCTCAGACTGAAATCCTTGACTCCAGTCTTCTTCTCATAACCTATATCTGGCCCGCCAGCAAATGCTGTCAGCCCTATCTGAATAATATTTCCAGAATCTAAACACTTCACAACATCTTCACCACTATTACTTTGGCCCAAGTTCCCATCATTTGGTGTCTAGAATATGTTAATAGCCTCTTAACTAGACTTCCTGCATCTGTTTGTTCCTGTTTTCAATAGCAACAGCAAATACCTATTTCAATGGCAAATACCTATTTTCAGTAGCAATCAGAGTAGTCTTTGAAAATGTGAGTCAGATCTTGTTATTCTTCTTTTCAAATTTTCCCTGGCCTCACAGCTCACTGACAGGATAGGACACAGTTTTTATCATGGCCTGGAGGTTGCTACCCACTTCTCTCTAGCCTCATCTACCACTGGGCTCTCCCTCCTTCTTTCCTTTCCAGGCACATTGGCCTCCAGGCTATCTTCTAACATACAGGTTTGCTCCCACCCAAGGCCTTGATGAAAGTTCCTGTCAATGCTTAGAAAACTCTTCCCTCAAATATCTAAGTGGCTTTACTTAAATGTTCCTTCTTAGTGAGGCCTTCTCTATTTACTATCCCAACACCCATCCTCCCCAAAATCCTAGCACTCCCTATTTCCTGTCTCTTCTTTACTGTTTCCTTAGCACTTATCACCCTCAACTGCATATTTTATCTTTACTAATTGTCTCTCTTCTAGAATGGAAGCTCAATGAAGGCAGGACCTTTTGCCTGTTTGATGTACTGCTGAATCCCTTATACTTAGAATAATGCCCAGCACATAATAGGTGCTCTGCAAAACTCACTGAATGGATCCTTGATTGTGATGGTGGCAGAATTGATGATCACTCCACCAGTGTTGAGCACTGAGGGTTGTTAATTAAATGGACTTCAAAGCAGGGAGATATTTCTAGAGTTTAGCCAATTGAGGTATGCATGCTGTGTGCTGTTGGTTAAAGGGAAATGCCGTAGACACTGTAGTGTGTTGTTCAAATTCCCCTTCAGGATCAAGACACTCATTTCTCTAGCTGCCAGCAGGCTTGGATGCTAACGGCTGATGGCTGAGTCCTTTTCAAGGAATTTCCCCTGTTCAAGGGACCTAAATTACCCAAGTTGATACCTTCTCCCTCGGGGCACCAGCATTTGATAGTCAGCTCATTAGGGGTATAAGGGCCTGGGCTTTGTGCCACAATAGAGACAAGACTGAAGGGTCACTTCAGCTTCAGAGCTCCTTATGGAGTCCACAGTGCAATTCCACTTCTCCCTCTGCACTGTCCTACTTCAATTACTCCCCAGTAAACCTAATTCAAAACTCCATCTCAGAGTACGGTTTCAGGGAACCCAACTCAAGACAGGCAGTGATTTCCTTATGTTTTCAGTTAGTCATTCAGGCAATGTTCATTAAATATTTACTATTTGCCTGGCATTGAGAAAGGATCTAGGGATGCAATGGTGAATATAGTAGACCCCGGCCTGTGTCTGCTTATTGTCTGGTAGTTGAATAACTTGGGAAAATGCAATTATAGGGTTATATAAGGATATGAAGGGGGGTAGTCTTGGGATGCAGGTATTACCCATTACTGCAAATGGTAAAGTCAGATTGAAGCAGAGAATGTACAGGCATGAGGAGGAGTATGATATGTGGCTGGAGAGATAGGTAGGAGTCTACTCAAAAATGAACTTGTGAGTCATAATCGGAGGACAAGGGGAAATCTCAAAAGTGATGAGATATTTCAAATAAGACATAATCAGATTGTTTTTTCAGAAATTATCTTTGTGATAGTCACTGTACAGTTTAGATCAGTAAGATCTACTGATAACAAAATTCTTATGGGTTCTAGGTTATGCCCCCACAAAGCCATCTGTCAGATTGTTCTTTCATTCTACAAACACTCCGTTTTCCCTTTCAGCGCATTCTTTTTCTTTCAGTCTAGGACTTAGGTCCTTGTTGATCTGATTGTATTTTCCTTTAAGCTAATATTATGGAGAAATCTGTCTGGATCATGTGACCAGAGAAGGAGCTGGGGGTTGTGTCTTATTAGTGAGAGAGGTGGAAGAAAGCAGTAATTACACTGTATGATTTGTGTCAGTTCATCTCCCAGAATTTCTGGGATCTTAATCCACATTTTATGTATCAGCCACTTAATACTATTACTGTATTGTAGTAATTTGGGTGTGTGCTCTATTGCCCTAATTCAATTCTAGGTTATTTGAGGGCAAGACTTGTGTCCTATATGTCTCTTACTTCACTATGCATTGTGTGAAATCAAGTCTTGAATTTTGGTTGATAGAATGAACGAGTGTATCCCGCTGGTGGCGATGGGAAGGAGACACTTGGAAAGTATTAATACGAATAGCAAAGCAAGCAACAAACAATAACCAACGGCACTCTTAACACTGGTTTTCTGTTTACAATTCATCCAGAAAGTCTGTGATAGGGTATCGAATGGTACATATTAATTGTAGCTTTCTTACTTCTGCTTTCTGTCATAGGTGGGGATTTTTTAGATAGTTGAAGAGAAAGAGTGAAATAATTTTTGGGAAATGGTAAGCAATAGCAGTAATGAGTGAAACTTTGGGGAGAAAAATAACTGAAGAAGATCATTGGGATTTTTTTGTATCATAAAATGTAATATGCTTCTTTGGTGCCTCAGAGATTTTAGTAAATATTTAAATTACTTGTCAATGCTCATATGAATGTCAGTTTTTATTGTTTGTAGGATACTCATGCTGAGATGGCATTAGAAAGGCTCCATTTTAGTTACGTGTAATACTAGGAAACCGAGATTTCAATGAGGCTGTTTAGAGAGTCCTCTTTAGTTGCAGTGAGCTCAGATCGCACCATTGTTCTCCAGCCTGGTGACAAGAGCAAAATTCTGTTTAAAAAAAAAAAAAAAAGCCTGGCATGGTGGCTCACGCCTGTAATCCCAGCACTTTGGGAGGCTGAGGCAGGCGGATCACCTGAGGTCAGGAGTTCAAGACCAGCCTGACCAACCTGGAGAAACCCCGTCTCTACTAAAAAATACAAAATTAGCTGGGCATGGTGGTGCATATCTGTAATCCCAGCTACTCAGGAGGCTGAGGCAGGAGAATCGCCTGAACCCAGGAGGTAGAGGTTACAGTGAGCCAAGATCACACCATTGCACTCCAGCCTGGACAACAAGAGTGAAACTCCATCTCAAAAAATAAAATAAAATAAAATAAAAGTCCTTATTAACACAAAGAATGTCCACAGACTTGTCTTGGGGAATTGTCTGCCATGTGCACAAACTTCCTGAGTCTTGTAGATAACATCAGTGACAACAGAGGGCACCAAAAGTGGTTACTTGAATCCTCTGGGAAATGTGCCTGGTCTGATCACCAACACATCCAGTGAGCCAGAACATTTCTGTCTCCCTTGACTTCCTTCTCCTTCTCCCATCCTTTTGTAGATTCAGCCCTACTCCAGGTTCTAGGAGAAACTATAGTCTTGGACTTCTACCCAATATGCTGGACCATTGAGTCATTTGGGCCACTTATTTGCCTCAGACCTTTCATCTTAATTCTTAAGATAAAATTTCTGCCTTGTCCCAAGATTCTCCCTATGCTCCGATCTACACTTGGGAACTCTGCCTTGTTCTCTGTACCTGAGATCCATCTTGGCAACCTGTCAGGGCACTCTCCTTGTTTATTTTGCCTGGCTTTTATCCACCTCTGGAGTTTTGTCTTGACCCTAGACTAATGCCTTGGTCCCTCAGTTCCCACCTGGCCAGTGTCCCTAATGTGGGTCTCTAATTCTGAAGAGAGCCTGCTCCAGGATTGTCCGCCACTGAGGTGGAGTGTACAAGGGCTTTGGAGGAAAGCAGTCTTGCATTCAAATCCAGGAACGACTGTTCACTACTCCTGTGACCTTGGGCAAGATTCTGAGCCTCTCACAACTACAGTTTCTTTATCAGAAAAAAATGGGACTATCAGTATCACATCGAAGAGTTGTGCTGATAAAATGAAATAACTAGGAAAGCATTTAAGGGCTCAATAGCGCCACCAGCGCTGCTGCTGATTTCATTTTCGGCCTGCCTCTGTGCACAGTTCTATTCCCAGTATTACTGAGAATCCCCTGGACCATCTGTTCTAGGCCTTGGCCCTTCCAAGACCCTCATGTTCCACTGAGCTTCTCAAGGTTATGCCTTAAACAGGTTAAAATATGACAAATAGAATGTATGTTCATGGAAATCCCGGGTTTGTGTGCTTAGGACTGAGCATTGTTTCAGAGAGAAAAAGGACAGATAACTCTTTCCCTGCTATTTTTGATATTTTTTAGTCCTTTCGGTTTGTATTTGTGTTTAGTTCTTCCCCAAGTGGTGTCTCTAACTTACTTTCACAAGTAGTCAAATATACAGTCAAATATTTACCGCATATCAACCAAGCCAGACGCAAAGGGGGTTACCAGGGCTTATAAGTACTAACACCCAGCATCTATTATACAGCAGCCATTATCTCCTTCACATCCTGTAAATAATCAAATTCTCACAAAGCCCAGTGAGACAAATATTATCCCCATTTTATTGATGAGTAAATTACAAGTTTCATCAGAAACAGAATGAAATTTTAGTACATATAGGTTAGCTGAGACATCTAACCAAAGAGGTACAACAGTAACTAAGTCTTGCCCTGTTAATTAATTGGATCAGTCTTGTTTTGTCAAAATATATTTGCAGAAGAAAATATCTAAGCAGGATCAGAGATGGTGTTTCCTAAGCCCTTCAAGTTAAGGATACAGAATCCACACCAAGAGAGGTTATATGACCAGTTGATTGACATGGTAATAGGGAAGGAAGATTGAAACTTGGGCATCTTGCTCTTAGATCGAGATTTTAGAAAGAGAATAGAGAAGGCCTATCATGTGAAAACACCAAGTTAAAGTAAAATTCTTTTCCAGAATTATATATTCATAGTTTTTCCATTCTGTCCCTGGGTCTGCTTTTGTTTGTGTCCATTTCTATTTTTACTCCTGACCAAGTGCTATTATGCCTCTCCTGCTGTGTGAGGGGCTGGGCAGAATGAGAGAAAGACATGTGGCCTGTTAGGAGTCCACATTGCTGCTCTTTGCCCTCAGAAAACTATCTTAGGAGGTTTTGGGGCTTTTCCCCATTGCCACTGTTATTACTAAAGCTTTTCTAGCAAGTTTCTATCATTCTGAAGTTTCTGTTTTCAGATCTCACAATTAGAATCATAGTTTGGCTTTCAGAAGGCAGGGAGGATGGAGGTGGGAGGCAAGTACAGAGAGTGCAGCGGAAGCAAGAATCTGCAAGCTCACTGGGGCCCAAAGCATGCTGGCTCACTCAGCTGACCATGATCCTATCCATCCAGCCACCAACTGGCCAGCATAGAAGACCAATGGGGACTGCCCAGCAACCACAAAGTTCCCAAAGTTCATCCTCAGCCTCCTGCCCTTCCCTTATCATAACAGGAAAGAGTCTTGACAAATTGTCAGAAATTATTTCTCACTCAAATGCTCACTTTCCCAGGTATTTACATCTTATAAGACTTTCATTCTTGCTTGTGGAAAGGGAGATTTTGTTCAAAGTGGCTAGATGCTAGTCATTAGCTGGGAGCATGGCTTTAGTGTTAAGGAGTCTCAGAGAGAAAGCTCTGGAAGTTGTTAGACCTGGAGAGAGACTGGATTTTGTGTATTTGGAGAGTTAGCTCTTCCTCACAGCTTCCCTTCTGTTAGGGGCTACATTACATTCCTGTACCCATTCAGATGTTGAAGTCCTAACCTCCAGTATCTTATAGAAGGTAAGTATATTTGGAGATGAGGTCTTCAAAGAGATGATTAAGTTAAAATGAGGGCTTTGAGGTGGGCCCCAATCATATATGACTGGCATCCATACGAAATGAGGAAATTTGGGCCTAGAGAGAGACACACACACCAGACATGTGTGTGCATAGCAGAAGACCATGTGAGGACACAGTGAGAAGACAGCCATCTGCAAGTCAGGGACAGGAGCCTCAGAGAAAACCAAACCTGCTGACATCTTGATCTCAGATATTTCGCCTCCAGAATTGTGAGAGAATAAGTTTCTGTTGCTTAAGCTACCTCATCTGTGGTGTTTTGTCGTGGAAGCCTTGGAAACAAACACACCTTCCCTTCTGCTGCCAGAGTCTCAGAAACAAAGATATCGGGTCCATCTTCATGTATTGTCTCTCCTGTTGGATTTCCCATTCCTTCACAGAAAAATTCTGATTGTCCAAACTTTTTGCAGTTCCTTTAGGTCCTTGCTGCACCCGAGACAGCAGAGGAAGAAGCTAAGAGAAGGCAACATCTTTTTTTTTTTTTTTTTGAGACAGGGTCTTGCTCTGTTGCCCAGGCTGAAGAGTAGTGGTGCAATCTCCACTCACTGCAACCTCCACCTCCAGGGTTCAAGCGATTCTCCCACCTCAGCCTTCCAAGTAGCTGGGACTATACAGGCACACCCCACCACACCTGGCTAATTTTTGTATTTTTTGGTAGAGATGGGGTTTTACCATGTTGGCCAGGCTGGTCTGGAACTCCTGACCTCAAGTGATCTGCCCCCCTCAGCCTCCCAAAGTGCTGGGATTATAGGCATGAGCCACCACACCTGGCCAAGAAAGCGGTATCTGGAAGGTCTCCTGGAGGTAGCAAGGAATGCAGTAACACAGCACTCTCAGGATTGGTTAGCTTCTGAAGAGAATATTCTGGGCCTTGATGTTTTCAAGTGTCAATATCCCTAAGTGTTTGTGTGTGAGAGAAGGACATGGATTATCCTGGAATTATACATAGTATAGAAGAACAGAGAACTCTGATGCTAATTACAGAATAAAAAAGTGAGATGAGAGAAAAACCCCAAACTTGGGTTGACTGCGTATAAGAAATACTAATTACAATCATTTCTGTGAACTGCTTAGCATTGATAGCTAATTATCATGCAACATAATAACAATTATGTATATCATTAAATATGTATCAGATTAGTTTTATTTGATTGCAATCATAAACTCCAGAAACATACAATGTCAGGCCTAGAAGAGGACCTTGGGGACCAACGTCTAGGTCTTTCCTTTCATGTTTGCAGACACTGAGGCTAGTCTGTGGCAGATGTTTTTGGCAATGCTGGAATGGGAACATGTTCGTAGGATTCCAACTACACTCCCCATGGGAAACCAGCATGAGGTTAGAGCCAAAAATCAACAAGCGCTGCAACCTTCCTGACTGTTCTGTTGAAGTGGTACCTGGCCCTGTGGCAGTTCCTTCACATCACCTAGCAGTGATTGAACTTATCTTGTGTATTTGTTTGTCCTGTTTTCAGGCTGTAGTATTAGAGTAGTTGCTCAATAAATAGTTCTCAGATGGAATCAATGAATGAGTGATTCCTCAAGGGAAAGACTCTGATAGAAGGATCACATTTGAGATGTGTTGACCAGCCCTAAAGGCCAGTGGTGAGGTCTCTCTGACACCACAGTTTTCTTTCTTTCTGTTTTCCTTATTTGATCATAAGAATCATCTGAGACACTTTAAAAATATATAAATTCCCAGGCCATTCCCCTGGCAGTTCAGCTGTGGTCAACCTGGGTAGGGTTCCAGGAATTTTTTTTTTTTTAAACACTCCAGGAATTTGTTATGTTCAATATATTTAGAAAACACTGATGACTATAGTTATATCATATTAAGGGCATGTCAATCAACTCAAAACCTAAAAGAAATAGAGAAAACCTTAATTTGAGCATTTCCTGGAAGAAAGTGTCATGTTCAGACACCACTGGATTGTTTAAAGATTTCATTGGTGTTGATATGACGGGTGGCATCTGAGGGAAATGAGCATGATGCATACTTTTAGCAAATTATGCCATGCTAGGCACAGCACTAGGTGCCAGGGGGGCAGTGGCATGGGACACTTGAAATCCCTGCACATAAGAGAGCCCACTGCCCAGCAGAGAGACACAGGACACAGACAATTCTTCCCAGTGACTTATTAAGTTATAATTTACACAGAATAAAATTCACCCTTTTAAATAAGTGTACAGTTCTGTGAGCTTTGAAAACACAGTTTTATCCCCTTCAAAAGTTCTCTGTGTCCCTTTGTAGTCAAGTTCCAGGGTGACCAGCTGTCCCAATTTGTCTAGGACTGAGGGGTTTCCGGGATGGAGACATTCTGAGCTAAAAGTGGGACAGTTCCAAGCAAATGAAGATGATTTGTTCATCCTATTAAGTCAGCCTCTCCCTCTACTTCCAGTCCTTGAAACTGTTCATCTGTTTTTGGTCCCTATAGTTTTACCTTTCCAGTATGGAATGGTACAATATGTAGTCTTTCGAGTTTGACCTCTTTCACATAGAATAATGAATTAGATAATTTTTTCATGGTGTTGTATATATAAGTAATTTGTTCCTTTTTATTGCTGAGTAGTTTTCTACCACATGGATGTATTACAGTTGTTTATCCATTCCCCAGACAATTTTAACTGAGTGTAAAATCTGTGTTAGGGTTTGAGTGACCTCTCCCATGGGAATGGGGTGTGCTGCCCCTGCTACCCACCTGTGTCTTGTAGGACTACTCTCTGTGGTCCTGTGAAAATAATGAGCCTTGTCCGCATGAACTTCCACTACCATCTTTCCATCCCTCAACTTAACATGTGAGTGCAAGACAAAGGAGGAGGGTGGTGAGCAGAGATCGGAGGTGACACAGCTGTTGGCAGTGCTATTACTCTGAAGGATTCTAAATTACTGCATACACCTATGCAGGATTCATTTTACGCTGCAAATATAGCCCTGAAATAGAGCATGAGCATCAGAGAGAGGAAGTCAGTTGCCACCTTGCAGGATCACAGCAAGTGAAAGAGAAGGAGAAGAAAATGCCCATCTGAGGCATTAGAGAAATGCCTCCTCTCATTAAAATGTGCCTAGGTAAAGCAGATCAGACCCAGGTCTATAAAACATCTAGGGAAAGTACTCCTCACCATCAACTAAATACAACTCATTTCATTTCCTTGAGAAGGTAGGAGCTGAAGTCACTTCCAGTTAATGAAAAACTTAAGGTGGGCAAAATAAAATAATCTCACCTTGACTCAGGAGGGTATCTTTAAACAGTAACAGCAAATTCAACTCTTTCCCCCTTTCTTTGCCTTTTCCAAGAATAGACTGCAAAACCCAGCCATGTTTGAAAAGAATATGCATCTGCAGCTCTCTCTGCAGTCTATAAAGCTCCTGACATTTTCTCCAGGTCAGAGACACTGCATGCAAATACCTGTCTATCTATTCACATTCTGCCACTCAGGCAGTGAGGCAAAAAATCTGGACTCAATCCCTGCCTTGGGATAATTGCTTAGCAAACAGGATGCACATAATCCATTTTCATTATTAATACTCCAGTTAGGAGCCAGGCTCTATGTTTGGTTTCTCATAATGAGAGCTGCCTTACAATGGAGGTGATGCAATCTACCATTCAGCTCACAGCATCGTGAGGAGGCAAAGAAACCCCTCCTGTGGCAGATTTAGATTCCAGGCATTTCTGCTCTCCATAAAGCAGTAGGCTAGATGGGCCCACTATTGAAGAGCAGGACGTGCTGATTTTCCTGCCTGGGTGATTTTGTAAAAATGGCTTGCCTTCTCATTTGCTTATTGTATATTATATGTTCTTAATCTGGGTCCGATAGCTCCGTCGAAGGCATCTGCCCCATACGATTGCACACCCAGGGAGGGAAACGGCTGGCATGAAGTAGAACAGAGTTTGAAAGTGATTGTCAAGCAGGGCTAATTCAGATGTAACCAGCACAACCCTCGTGGCTGGCTCAACCACGCAGCAGAAACCTGGTTAGTTTTTAAAGGTTATATATTTTTTAAATGCTTGAACTAGAGATGTTTTCTGAAGAGAGTTAAAGGACTTCTTGGTGAAATCTGTTCTCCTTCTCCTGCAACATTCATTCCATCTCAGTGGAAGGTGGTTTGCTATTAAAAGAAAAGATAATCCATTATCACTATGAGTCTTGAACTGCCAGGGGGAAGCCTGTAGCTTACTGGGAGGAAAGGCTGATAACTTGCATTTAAAGAAAAAAAAAAAATCAATTGCCAGTTGGTGTCTTGCCATCACTCAGAAATGCAGCATAAATTTGTCCACAGTCAGAGGGATGGGGTCCCTTGGAGAATTTGCAGTGGGATTTGAAGGCTTCCTATTTACCTCTAGTTGATTAGTTAGAGCCCAGTTTGGATCTGCAGTGACTGAGATGGTTATTTTTATCAAGCTCTTTGGTGACAGGTGTCTGTATTACCAGAAACAAATTGGCACTAATTGGGCACTCCCATTGGCATCTTGGCAGCAGAGAGCCACCACGGCTTGATTTAGGGAAACTGCACATTTACAGGCAGGGGACACCTGTGCTGGACATACCCAATCTGTTTTGTTGCTGTTGTTTGTTTGTTTTTGTTTGTTTCAAGAATTTGAGATATGTTAATTTTAAGTGTGGCAGTTTACACTAGCATTCTCTCCCACCCCATCACACAAACACATATCCACGAGAGAATTCTTCAAAATAGCATGCTGATCAAAGGCCTGCCAATCTGTTTATCTGGGATCATCAGTGAGAGGCGTTGGCCAGTGACCCCACAAGGATCAAGACATAAGTTCTCAGGGTCAAGGTCATTGTATTTTTTGTTCACCAGTGTATCTGGCATCCACTCTGGCACGTTGCAGATGCTGAATAATTGTAAAATGAAGACATATTTGTTTAATAGATGAACGCTCCCTCTTTCTCTTTTTTTTTTTCTCTCTCTCAATGTCTTACAACTGCAGATGAATGGCAATTCTTTCCAGTTGAATCCTAGATATTTGAAGTCATGCTGAACCCTAGCAATGGTCTGAAGAAACTACCATCGGTGTTCAGGTGAGAAACATTAGGGGCTTGGTGAGATAAGTGATGGAGCTGACAGCAGGATCTGTTTTCTGAGCCCTGGTGTGTTGTCATTTCAATGTTTCTTCTGAGAAAGAGATTTCAGAACACAGAACATTGCTGTGAATGAACAGCACAATGGCCCATGAATAGAGAAACCTGATTTCTATATTGGGATTCTCTCCTGATTATGTGGCCTCAAGAAAATCACTTAACATTATTGTGTTTCTGTGGTTTATGGTCTATTTGGGGAGATAGACAAGTAACTAGGCAATCACAATAAAGAATGCTATATTTGAATAATAAGGGAACAACTTGGAAGACACAAGCCAAATGTACTAGCACAATATGGGGGCAGATTACTTTTCAGCTCTAAATAATTAGTACGTTGAACTAGAACATGTAAGGCTCACGAGAGGTGGCCCTTGATTTATGAAGTCTCAAGGGCCCATGTGGCGATTTCAGAAGTGACTCGCCCAGCATACTGTAATGATCCACCAGGGGGGAGTAGAGGTCAATTTGTTCTGTACCAGAGGCGGTGAAGTGATTTGTGTTTTGTAATTAAGGGGAGGAAGGAGAGAGGAAGCAAGACTTAGACCAATGCAAATTCAAGGTGTCCTATTCTTACAGCATCTTCCATAGCAGTGGCATCTACGTGGAATGACTCAACTTTTGAGCTCTCATTGTGAACCTGAAGCAACTCCTTGCAGTTTCACACCGTTGTGGTAATTTTCCAGAAATAGAAGTCTAGGGAGAAAGGATGATACAGGATGGCTTCTTGGCTATAGAAAAATTAAATATCCATTTATCCATAGCAACCATAAATAGATGGTTTTCTTTAGCTATTCAGAAACTGGACCATTCAGACTTTTGCTACAGCAAGTGTCCCAACTGATGAAGGTGGTTTCAGTTATCTTTTTCTAATGCAGATGCTTATAAACTTTCAAAAAATGGACAGAATGAAAAAAGATATAGTCTAATCAGACAAATGTATAATAATTTCTATTTTTATTTTATTTTTATTTTTTGAGACAGAGTCTCACTCTGTCGCCCAGGCTGGAGTCCAATGGTGCAATCTTGGCTAACTTTTGCCTCCAGGGTTCAAACAATTCTCCTGCCTCAGCCTCTTGAATGAGTAGCTGGGGTTACAGGCATGTGCCACTATGCCCGGCTAATTTTTTGTATTTTTAGTAGAAACAGGCTTTTACCATGTTGGCCAGGCTGGTCTTGACCTCCTGACCTCAGATGACGCGCCCGCCCCGGCCTCCCAAAGTACTGGGATTATAGGTTTCAGTCACCGTGTCCAGCCTAATAATTGCTTCATAGTGGTCTTTTTTTAAAAAAAAAATTGACATCATAATTACACATATTTATGGCATACTGAGTGATATTTCAATACATAGGTATAATGATCAAATCAGAAAAATTAGCATATGCATCACCTCAAACATCATATTTTTTTGTGTTGGGAACATTCAAAATCCTTTATTCGAGCTATATGAAAATATACAATAAATCGTTGTTAACTCTAGTTACCCTACAGTACTATAGAGCACTAGAACTTATTCCTCCTATCTAGCTGCAATTTTGGATTCATTAACCAACAACTTCTTATTCTCTTCTCCTCCCTCCTCTTTCTAGCCCCTAATAATCACAATTATACTCTCTACTTCTATGAGCTCAACTTTTTTAGCTCCCACATATGAGTGAGAAAATGTAGTATTTATCTTTCTGTGCCTGATTTACTACACTTAACATAATGTCCTACAGACTCATTCATGTTGCCACAAATGACAGGATTTTATTCTTTTTTATGGCTGAATAGTATTCCACTGTGTGTACAGACCACGTTTTACTTAACCCTTCATCTGTTTTTGGACACCTAGGTTGATTCCATAGCTTGGCTACTGTGAATAGTGCTTCAATAAATATGAAGGGGGGACAGATAGCTCTTTGATATGTCGATTTCCTTTTCTTTGGCTAAGTACATAGTAGTGGGATTGCTGGATCATATGGTAGTTCTATCTTTAGTTTTTTTCAGGAACCTCTGTACTATTGACCTTAATAGCTGTACTAATTTGCATTCCCATCAACAGTGTGTAAGAGCTCTCCTTTCTCTGCATCCTTGCCAGAATTTGTTATTATTATTATTTTTTTGTCTTTTTAAATGATAGCCATTCTAACTGGGAAGGTATCTCATTGAGAAGGTAACTCATTGTGGTTTTGATTCCTATTTCCCTGATTAGTGATGTTGAGCATTTTTAATATACTTTTTGGCCATTTGAGAGACATTTTCATCTGAGAAATGTTTATTCAGATCTTTGCCCATTTTAAATCAGATTATTTTGCTTGCTGTTAAATTGAGTTCCTTTAATATTCTGGATATTAATCCCTCATCAGACTAATAGCTTGCAAATATTTTCTCCCATTTTACAGGTTGTCTCTCAGTCTGTTAATTGTTTCCTTTGTTGTGCTTAAGGTTTTTTAGTCTGATATAATCCCATTTGTCTATTTTTGCTTTTTTGCCTGTGTTTTTGAAGTTGTACCTATAAAATCTTTGCCCAGAACCAATGTCATGAAGTATTTCTCCCTTGTTTTCTTCTAGTAGTTTTATTGTTTTAAGCCTTACATTTAAGTCTTTAATCCATTTTTAGTTAACTTCTGTTATGGTGATAAATAAGAGTATAGTCTCATTCTTCTGCATGTGGATATCCAGTTTTCTCAGCACCACTTATTGAAAAGCCTGCCATTCCCCAGTGTATTTTCATGGTGCCTTTATCAAAAATCAGTTGGCTGTAAATGTATAAATTTCTTTCTGGCTTCTCTATTCTGTTCCATCTATCTATGTGTCTGTTTTCATGCCAGTACCATGTGTTTTGGTTATTTTAGCTCTGTAGAATATTTTGAAATCTAGTAGTATAATATTTCCAACTGCTTTCTTTATGCTCAGGATTGGCTATTTGGAGTCTCTTGTTGTTCAATATGAATTTCAGGATTGTTTTCCCTATTTCTGTGAAGAACGTCATTGGTATTTTGAAAGAGATCACATGAAATCTGTAGATTACTTTGAGCAGTATGGTCATTTTATAATATCAGTTCTTCCAATTAATGAACATGGGATTTTTCTTGTAGTTATTGCTTTCTTTGTTCCATTTTCAGCTAGTTTGTTATTGGTGTATAAAATGCTACTAATTTTTGTATTTTGAAATTTTACTCTAAGAGTGTTTTGGTGAGGTCTTTAGGTTTTTCTATATATAAGATTATGTCACTGCAAAGAGGTACAGTTTGACCTCCTCTTTTCCAATGTGAATGCCCTTTCTTTCTCTTAATTTCTCTGGCTAGGACATCCAGTACTATGTTGAATATGAGTGGTATAAGTGGACATTCTTGTCTTGTTCCAGTTCTTAGAGGAAAACTTTCTTTTTCTCATTCAGTATGACATTAGCTGTTTTATATGGTTTTATTTTGTTGAGGTATGTTTTTTCTACCTAAGTTTTGAGAGTTTTATCATGAGGAAATGTATAATTTTATCAAATGCCTTTTCTGCATATATTGAGATGATCATGTTTTTTGTCCTTCATTCTCTTGATGTGACGTATCACATTTATTGATTTATGTATGTTGAACCATCATTGCATCCCTGGGATAAATCCCACTTGATCATGTGAATAATCTTGTTTTATGCTTCTTTAAAAAAATTTTTTTTTTATTATACGTTAAGTTCTAGGGCACATGTGCACAACGTGCAGGTTTTGTTACATATGTATACATGTATCACATTGGTGCACTGCACCCATTAACTCATCATTTACATTAGGTATATCTCCTAATGCTACCCCTCCTCCCTCCCCAAACCTCATGACAGGCCCCAGTGTGTGATGTTCCCCTTCCTGTGTCCAAGTGTTCTCATTGTTCAATTCCCAACTATGAGTGAGAATATGTGCTGTTTGGTTTTCTGTTCTTGCAATAGTTTGCTGAGAGTGATGGGTTTCCAGCTGCATCCGTGACCCTACAAAGGACATGAACTCAACCTTTTTTAAGGCTGCATAGTATTCCACGGTGTATATGTTCCACATTTTCTTAATCCAGTCTGTCATTAATGGACATTTGGGCTGATTCCAAGTCTCTGCTATTGTGAATAGTGCTGCAATAAACATACGTGTGCATGTGTCTTTACAGCAGCAAGATTTCTAATCCTTTGGGTATATCCCCAGTAATGAGATGGCTGGGTCAAATGGTATTTCTAGTTCTATATCCTTGAGGAATCACCACACTGTCTTTCACAATGGTGGAACTAGTTTACAGTCCCACCAACAGGGTAAAAGTTTCCTATTTCTCCACATCCTCTCCAGCACCTGTTGTTTCCTGACTTTTTAATGATCGCCATTCTAAATGGTGTGAGATGGTATCTCCTTGTGGTTTTGATTTGCATTTCTCTTATGGCCAGTGATGATGAGCATTTTTTCATGTGTCTGTTGGCTGTATAAATATCTTCTTTTGAGAAGTGTTTGTTCATATCCTTCACCTACGTTTTGATGGGGTTGTTTTTTTCTTGTAAATTTGTTTGAGTTCTTTGTAGGTTCTGGATATTAGCCCTTTGTCAGATGAGTAGATTGCAACACTTTTCTCCCATTCTGTAGGTTGCCTGTTCACTCTGATGGTAGTTTCTTTTGCTGTGCAGAAGCTCTTTAATTAGATCCCATTTGTCAATTTTGGCTTTTGTTGCCATTGCTTTTGGTGTTTTAGACATGAAGTTCTTCCCCATGCCTATGTCCTGAATGGTATTGCCTAGGTTTTCTTCTAGGGTTTTTATGGGTTTAGGTCTAACATTTAAGTCTTTAATCCATCTTGAATTAATTTTCATATAAGGTGTAAGGAAGGGATTCAGTTTCAGCTTTCTACATATGGCTAGCCAGTTTTCCCAGCACCATTTATTAAATAGGCAATCCTTTCCCCATTTCTTAGTTTTGTCAGGTTTGTCAAAGATCACATGGTTGTAGATGTGTAATATTATTTCTGAGGGCTCTGTTCTGTTCCATTGGTCTATATCTCTGTTTTGGTACCAGTACCATGCTGTTTTGGTTACTGTAGCTTTGTAGTATAGTTTGAAGTCAGGTAGCGTGATGCTTCCAGCTTTGTTCTTTAGGCTTAGGATTGTCTTGGCAATGCGGGCTCTTTTATGGTTCCATATGAACCTTAAAGTAGTTTTTTTCCAATTCTGTGAAGAAAGTCATTGGTAGTTTAATGGGGATGGCATTGAATCTATAAATTACCTTGGGCAGTATGGCCATTTTCATGATAATGATTTTTCCTATCCATGAGCATGGAATGTTCTTCCATTAGTTTGTGTCCTTTTTTATTTTGTTGAGCAGTGGTTTGTAGTTCTCCTTGAAGAGGTCCTTCACATCCCTTGTAAGTTGGATTCCTAGGTATTTTATTCTCTTTGAAGCAATTGCGAATGGGAGTTCACTCATGATTTGGTTCTGTGTTCATCTGTTATTGGTGTATAAGAATGCTTGTGATTTTTGCACATTGATTTTGTATCCTGAGTCTTTGCTGAATTGGCTTATCGGCTTAAAGAGATTTTGGGCTGAGATGATGGGGTTTTCTAAAGATACAATCATGTCATCTGTAAACACAGACAATTTGACTTCCTCTTTTCCTAATTGAATACCTTTTATTTCTTTCTCCTGACTGATTGCCCTGGCCAGCACTTCCAACACTATGTTGAATAGGAGTGGTGAGAGAGGGCATCCCTGTCTTGTGCCAGTTTTCAAAGGTGATGCTTCCAGTTTTAACCCATTCAGTATGATATTGGCTGTGGGTTTGTCATAAATAGCTCTTACTATATTGAGATACATCCCATCAATACCTAATTTATTGAGAGTTTTTAGCATAAAGGGCTGTTGACTTTTGTCAAAGGCCTTTTCTGCATCTATTGAGATAATAATGAGGTTTTTGTCTTTGGTTCTGTTTATATGCTGGCTTACGTTTATTGATTTGCATATGTTGAACCAGCCTTGCATCCCAGGCAGTGAAGCCCACTTGATCATGGTGGATAAGCTTTTTGATGTGCTGCTGGATTCGGCTTGCTAGTATTTTATTGAGGATTTTTGCATCGATGTTCATCAGGGATATGGGTTTAAAATTCTCTTTTTTTGTTGTGTCTCTGCCAGGCTTTGGTATCAGGATGATGCTGGCCTCGTAAAATGAGTTAGGGAGGATTCCCTCTTTTTCTATTGATTGGAATAGTTTCAGAAGGAATGGTACCAGCTCCACCTTGTACCTCTGGTAGAATTTGGCTGTGAATCCATCTGGTCCTGGACTTTTTTTGGTTGGTAGGCTATTCATTATTGCCTCAATTTCTGAGTCTGTTATTGGTCTATTCAGGGCTTCAACTTCTTCCTGGTTTAGTCTCGGGAGGGTGTATATGTCCAGGAATTTATCCATTTCTTCTAGATTTTCTAGTTTATTTGCATAGAGGTGTTTATAGTATTCTCTGATGGTAGTTTGTATTTCTGTGGGGTCGGTGGTGATATCCCCTTTATCACTTTTTATTGTGTCTATTTGATTCTTCTCTCTTTTCTTCTTAATTAATCTTGCTAGTGGTCTATTTTGTTGATCTTTTCAAAAAACCAGCTCCTGGATTCATTGATTTTTTGAAGGGTTTCTTTGTGTCTCTATCTCCTTCAGTTCTGCTCTGATCTTAGCTATTTCTTGCCTTCTGCTAGCTTTTGAATGTGTTTCCTCTTGCTTCTGTAGTTCTTTTAATTGTGATGTTAGAGTGTCAATTAATCTTTCCTCCTTTCTCTTGTGGGCATTTAGTGCTACAAATTTCCCTCTACACACTGCTTTAAATGTGTCCCAGAGATTCTGGTATGTTGTGTATTTGTTCTCTTTTAAGTGTCCTGTTAGATTTAGTTTGCTTGTATTTTGCTTTGAATTTTTTCATCTATGTTCATTAGCGTTTTCTTTTTTTGTTGTTGCTGTGTCCTTGTCTGGTTTTGGTATCAGGATTATGCTTGCCTCAGAGGATAAGTTAGGAGAAATTACCCGTCAACTTTATTAGGACTGTTTGAGAAGAATTGGTGTTAGTTTTTATTTTAATTTCCCATACTACATGGATGTAAATGTTAGTTTTTCTTTAAATGTTTGGTAGCATTTAGCAGTGAAGCCATCCAGTCCTGGGCTTTTCTTTTTTGGGTGACTTTTTATTACTGATTCAGTCTTGTTACTCATGATTGGTCTGTTTCCCTTTTCTATTTCTTCTGGGTTCAGTGTTGGTGGGTTATAGGTGTTCAGGAATTTATCAATTTCCTCTAGGCTTTTCAATTTGTTGGCGTATTGCCTCTAATGATTCTTTACCTCTCTGTGATATCAGTTGTGTGGTCTCCTTTTTTCTTTCTGATTTTATTTAGATATCCTTCTTTATTTCTTATTCTAGTTAATGGTTTATTGATTTTATTTATCTTTCGAAAAATGACTTTTCATTTTATTCATCTTTTGCATATTTTTTCAGTCGCTATTTTGTTTGCTTTTGCTCTAATCTTTATTATTTTTTTTTCTTCTACTAATTTTGGGTTTGGTTTGCTCTTGCTTTACTAGTTTCTTGAGATGTATTGTTAGGTTTATTTTAAAGCTGTCTAGTTTTTGATGTAGGCATTCATTTCTATAAAATTCTGTTAGTACTGCTTTTGCTGTATCGCACAGATTTTGCTATGCTGTAATTTCACTTTTAGTTGATTCAAGAAATCATTTTCTCTCTTAATTTATTTAATCGACCCACTGGTTGTTCAAGAGCATGTTATTTAATTTTTATGTACAGTTTCCAAAGTTACTCTTGTTATTGACTTCTAGTTTTATTCCATTTTGGTCTGAAAAGATACTTGATACTGCTTTGATTTTTTTTTAACGGTCATACTCATAGCAGTATTTATTACGGTGAATGCATACAAAGCAAAATCAGCAAAGGGAAAAGTGCATGATGGGGTGAAGTCCCAAGAAAACAGGTACAGACTTCTAAGAGTCCTCTCTCTGTGGAGTCACACAGGGTGTACTTACTTTTTTGCAGCAACAAACTGTAACACATGTGAAATTCTGTGTTACAGGAGAAGATAATTAGTGACTCAAAACCCAGGGTTTTATTGAGGGTGGTTACACAGACATTTTCTGCCTAGTATGCACTGAAATTCCAAACTCCCAGAAGGAAAGCAAATATTCAGCATAAACCATATTATTTAGGTACAGTGAGTCACCCTTATCAGTTACAGTGGTAGGAACTCTTCTGAAATCTAAGTTCGCAAATGCCAGCTAAAGGGCATCTTTTAAGCAGGTCTTTTGAAGCATGGTAGTCAGACCTGCTATGTTAACTCTTTTCTGCACACTAGTTCTTAAGCTTAATAATTCTAGAAGTTATATAATTCATATTATAGATATTAAAGGTATTTTTTTCTTGGTAGAGATTAACATGAGTTTATAATGCAAAGTTTAAAAAAATAGGTAAATAAAAAGAAAAAAATGTCATATAATCATGCCATCAAGAAATGACCATTTAAAAAAGTGTGGTATACATCCTTTCAAATATTTTTCTATGCATATTTTCGAAAATGTATGCATATATATTTTTTAATTTTACTTTTTAAAATTATACTTTAAGTTCTAGGGTGCATGTGCACAACTTGCAGGTTTGTTACATAAGTATACACGTGCCGTGTTGGTTTGCTGCACCCATCAACTCGTCATTTGCATTAGGTATTTCTCCTACTGCTACCCCTCCCCAAGTCCCGCATCCCCTGACAAGCCCCAGCATGTGATGTTCCCTGCACTGTGTCCATGTGTTCTCGTTATTCAACTTCCACCTACGAGTGAGAACATGCAGTGTTTGGTTTTCGGTCTTTGTGACAGTTTGCTGAGAATGATGTTTTCCAGCTTCATCCATGTCTCTGCAAAGGACATGAACTCATCTTTTTTCATGGCTGCATAGTATTCCATGGTGTATATGTGCCACTTTTTCTTAATCCAGTCTATCATTGATGGATATTTCGGTTGGTTCCAAATCTTTGTTATTGTGAAGAGTGCCACAAAAAACATACATGTGCATGTGTCTTTATAGCAGCATGATTTATAATCCTTTGAGTATATACCCAGTAATGGGATCACTGGGTCAAATGGTATTTCTAGTTCTACATCCTTGAATTGCCACACTGTCTTCCACAAAGGTTGAACTAACTTACACTCCCACCAACAGTGTAAAAGCATTCCTATTTCTCTGCACCCTCTCCAGCACCTGTTGCTTCCTGACTTTTTAATGATTGCCATTCTAGCTGGTGTGATATGTATCTCATTGTGGTTTTGATTTGCATTTCTCTGATGGCGAGTAATGATGAGCATTTTTTCATGTGTCTGTGGCTGCATAAATGTCTTCTTTTGAGAAGTGTCTGTTTATATCCTTTGTCTAATTTTTGACTTTTTTTTCTCGTAAATTTGTTTAAGTTCTTTGTAGATTCTGGATATCAGCCCTTTGTCAGATGGGTAGATTGCAAAAATTTTCTCCCATTCTGTAGGTTGCCTGTTCACTCTGATGGTAGTTTCTTTTGTTGTACAGAAGTTCTTTAGTTTAATTAGATCCCATTTGTCAATTTTGGCTTTTGTTGCCATTGCTTTTGGTGTTTTAGTCATGAAGTCTTTGTCCATGCCTATGTCCTGAATGGTATTGCCTAGGTTTTTTTCTAGGGTTTTTAAGGTGTTAGGTTTTATATTTAAGTCTTTTATCCATCTTGAGTTAATTTTTGTATACGGTGTAAGGAAGGGATCCAGTTTTAGCTTTCTACCTATGGCTAGCCAGTTTTCTCAGCACCATTTATTAAATAGGGAATCCTTTCCCCATTTCTTGTTTTTGTCAGGTTTGTCAAAGATCACATGGTTGTAGATGTGTGGTATTATTTCTGAGGGCTCTGTTCTGTTCCATTGGTCTATATCTCTGTTTTGATACTAGTACCATGCTGTTTTGACTACTGTAACCTTGTAGTATAGTTTGAACTCAGGTAGTGTGATACCTCCAGCTCTGTTCTTTTGACTTAGGATTGTCTTGGCTATGCAGGCTGTTTTTTGGTTCCATATGAACTTTAAAGTAGTTTTTTCCAATTCTGTGAAGAAAGCCATTGGTAGTTTGATGGGGACGGCATTGAATCTATAAATAACCTTGGGCAGTATGGCCATTTTCACGATATTGATTCTTCCTATCCATGAGCATGGAATGTTCTTCCATTAGTTTGTGTCCTCTTTTATTTTGTTGAGCAGTGGTTTGTAGTTCTCCTTGAAGAGGTCCTTCACATCCCTTGTAAGTTGGGTTCCTAGGTATTTTATTCTCTTTGAAACAATTGCAAATGGGAGTTCACTCATGATTTGGCTCTCTGTTTATCTGTTGTTGGTGTATAAGAATGCTTGTGATTTTTGCACACTGATTTTGTATCCTGAGAATTTGCTGAAATTGCTTCTCAGCTTAAGGAGATTCTGGGCTGAGACGATGGGGTTTTCTAAATATACAATCATGTCATCTGTAAATGGACAATTTGACCTCTTATTTTCCTAATTGAATACACTTTATTTCTTTCTCCTGCCTGATTGCCCTGGCCAGAACTTCCAACACTATGTTGAATAGGAGTGGTGAGAGAGGGCATCCCTGTCTTGTGCCAGTTCTCAAAGGGAATTTTTCCAGTTTTTGCCCATTCAGTATAATATTGGCTGTGGGTTTGTGATAAATAACTCTTATTATTTTGAGATACATCCCATCAATACCTAATTTATTGAGAGTTTTTAGCATGAAGGGCTGTTGAATTTTGTCAAAGGTCTTTTCTGCGTCTATTGAGTTAATTATGTGGTTTTTGTCTTTGTTTTTGTTTATGTGATGGATTACGTTTATTGATTTGCATTTGTTGAACCATATTTGCCTTCCAGGGATGAAGTGCAGTTGATCATGGTGGATACCCTTTTTGGTATGCTGCTGGATTCAGTTTGCCAGTATTTTATTGAGGATTTTTGCATCAATGTTCATCACGGATATTGGCCTAAAATACTCCTTTTTGTTGTGTCTCTACCAGGCTTTGGTATCAGGATGATGCTAGCCTCATAATATGAGTTAAGGAGGATTTCTTCTTTTTCTATTGATTGAAATAGTTTCACAAAGAATGGTACCAACTCCCCTTTGTACCTCTAGTAGAATTTGGCTGTGAATCCATCTGGTCCTGGACTTTTTTTGGTTGGTAGGGTATTATTGCCTCAATTTCCGATCCTGTTATTGGTCTATTCAGGGATTCAACTTATTCCTTGTTTAGTCTTGGGATGGTGTACATGTCCAGGAATTTATCCATTTCTTCTAGATTTTCTATTTTATTTGCGTAGAGGTGTTTATAGTATTCTCTGATGGTAGTTTGTGTTTCTGTGGGATTGGTGGTGACATCCCCTTTATCACTTTTTATTGTGTCTATTTGATTCTTCTCTCCTTTCTTCTTTATTAGTCTTGCTAGCGGTCTATCTATTTTGCTGATCTTTTCAAAAAACCAGCTCCTGGATTCATTGATTTTTTGGAGGGTTTTTTGTGTCTCCATCTCCTTCAGTTCTGCTCTGATCTTAGTTATTTCTTGCCTTCTGCTAGCTTTTGAATGTGTTTGCTCTGGCTTCTCTAGTTCTTTAATTGTGATATTAGGGTGTCAATTTTAGATCTTTCCTCCTTTCTCCTGTGGGCATTTAGTGCTGTAAATTTCCCTCTACACACTGCTTTAGCTATGTCCCAGAGATTCTTGTATGTTGTGTATTTGTTCTCATTGGTTTGAAAGAACATCTTTATTTCTGCCTTCATTTCATTATTTACCCAGTAGTCATTCAGGAGCAGGTTGTTCAGTTTTCATGAAGTTGTATGGTTTTGAATGAGTTTCTTAATCCTGAGTTCTAGTTTGATTGCACTGTGGTCTGAGAGACAGTTTGTTGTGATTTCTTTTCTTTTACATTTGATGAGGAGTGTTTTACTACCAATTATGTGGTCAATTTTAGAATAAGTATGGTGTGGTGCTGAGAAGAATGTATATTCTGTTGATCTGAGGTGTAGAGTCCTGCAGATGTCTATTAGTTTCACTTGATCCAGAGCTGAGTTCAAGTCCTGGGTATCCTTGTTAACCTTCTGTCTCATTGATCTATCTAATATTGACAGTAGGGTGTTAAAGTCTCCAATTATCATTGTGTGGGAGTGTAATTCTCTTTGTAGGTCTCTAAGGACTTGCTTTGCAAATCTTGGTGCTCCTGTATTAGGTGCATATATATTTAGGATAGTTAGCTCTTCTTGTTGAATTGAATCCTTTATCATTATGTAGTGGCCTTCTTTGTCCCTTTTGATCTTTGCTGGTTTAAAGTCTGTTTTATTAGAGACTAGGATTGCAACCCCTGCTGTTTTTTGCTTTTCATTTGCTTGATAGAACTTCCTCCATCCCTTTGTTTTCGAGCCTATGTGCATTTTTGCATGTGAGATGGGTCTCCTAAATACAGCACACTGATGGGTCTTGACTCTTTATCCAATTTGCCAGTCTCTGTCTTTTAATTGGAGCATTTAACCCATTTATATTTAAGGTTAATATTGTTAAGTTTGAATTTGATCCTGTAATCATGATAGCTGGTTATTTTGCCCATTAGTTGATGCAGTTTCTTCCTAGCATCAATGGCCTTTACCATTTGGCATGTTTTTGCAGTGGCTGGTACCGGTTGTTCCTTTCCATGTTTAGTGCTTCCTTCAGGACCTCTTGTAAGGCAGGCCTGGTGGTGACAAAATCTCTAAGCATTTGCTTGTCTGTAAAGGATTTTATTTCTGCTTCACTTATGAAGCTTAGTTTGGCTGGATATTGCTTTGATTTTTAAAAGTTTGTTGAGATTTATTTTGTTGCCTAACATATGGTTTTGCCTTGAGAACATTCCATATCCTGGTGAGAAGAATGTGTGTTCTGCAGCTGTTGGATAAAATATTCTGTTAGGTTCATCTGTTCTATAGTGCAGTTTCAGTCCAATGTTTCTTTGTTGATTTTCTATCTAGATTATTGGTCCAATCCTGAAAGTGGGATGTTGAAGTTCTCAACTACTATTGTATTGGGGTCTATCTTTCCCTTTAGTTTTAATAATATTTGTTTTATATATCTGGATGTTCTGGTGTTGGGTACATGTATTTTTATAATTGTTATATCCTCTTGATGAATTTATGATTACATAATGACCTTCTTTGTCTCTTTTTGTCTTTTTTGACTTAAGGTCTATTATATCTGATGTAAGTATAGCTCTTCCTGTTTACTTGTGGTTTCCATTTGAATACAATATCTTTTTCCATCCCTTCACCTTTAGTCTATATGTGTTTTTACAGGTAAAGTGAGTTTTGGAGGCAGAATATAGTTTGGTCTTTTTTTTTTCATTCATTTAGTCAGTCTATATCTTTTAATTCTGAATTTAAATGGTTTACAATCAAGGTTGTTATTGATATGTGAGTATTTAGTCCTGTCTTTTTGTTAAGTGCTTTCTGGCTGTCTCATATATCCTTTGCCTGTTTTTTCCTCTCTTACTGTTTATCTTTGCAGTTTGATGATCTTTAGTAGTAACAATATTTGATTCCTTTCTCTTTTGTATTTGTACGTCTGCTCTACCAGTGAGTTTTATCCTTTATTCCAAAAAACCTTTTGTGTTTTTTCATGAGAGTAGATCTTATTCTTTCATTTCCAGAGGAAGGAATTCCTTAACCATTTCTTAGACGGCTAGTCTAGTGGTGATGAATTACCTCAGTTTTTGTTCCACTAAAAAAGATTTATTTCTCCTTGATTTCTGAAAGATAGCTTTCCTGGGTCTAGTATTCTTGTCTGGTACTTTACTTCTTTTGGCTCTTCGAATATATCATCCCATTATTTCCTGGACTATAATGTTTCTTCTGAGAACTCTGCTGTTAGTCTGATGGGGATTTCCTTCTATGTCACTTGATGCTTTTCTCTTATGGTTTTCAAAATTCTCTTTTTTTTTCTTTGAGACAGTCTTGCTCTGTCGCCCAGGCTGGAGTGCAGTGGTGTGATCTCAGCTCACTGCAACCTCCGCCTCCTGGCTTCAAGCAATTCTCCTGTCTCAGCCTCCCGAGTAGCTGGGATTACAGGTGCATGCTACCATGCCTAGCTAATTTTTGTAGTTTTTAGTGGAGATGGGGTTTTGCCATGTTGGTCAGGCTGGTCTTGAACTCCTAACCTCAAGTGATCCACCTGCCTTGGCCTACCGAGGTGCAGGGATTACAGGCGTGAGTCACTGTGCCTGGTCCTTTTTATTTTTTAACAGTTTGATTATAATGTGTCTTGGAGAGGATTGTCTTGAGTCTTTTGGGGAATCTTTGAGCTTTCTATATCCAGATGTCCATATCTCTTTCAAGACTTGGAAAATTTTCAGCTATTATTTTACTAAATAAGTTATCTATGCCTTTTTCTATTCCTTCTCTTTCTGAAATTCCGATTGTGTGAACATTTGTTTGCTTAATGGCATTCCATAGGCCTTCTTCATTCTTTTGAAATCTTTTTACTTTTTATTATTACTATTATTTTTTGGTCTGACTGGTTTATTCCAAAAAACCAGTTTTAAAGTTCAGAAAATCTTTCTTCTGCTTGATCTAATCTATTGTTGAAGTTCTCTAATATATGTGTGTGTGTGTGTTTGTGTGTGTGTGTGTGTGTGTGTGTGTGTGTGCAATTATATTCTTTGGTTTCAAGATTTCTGTTTCATTTTTTAAAATGATATTTATCTATTTCTGTGTTGAATTTCTTATTGAGATCATGAATTGTTTTTCGGATTTTGTTGAATTATCTGTGTTCTCTTGTATCTCAGTTTACTTAAGATCATTATCTTGGATCCCTTTTTAGGCATTTCAAAGATTTCCTTTTTTGGAGGATCTGTTATTGGAGAATTATTGTGTTTTCAGAAGTGTCATATTTTCTTGCTTTTTCTTGTTTCTACTGTTCCTATGTTAATATATGTGCATCTGGTGAGGCAGTTGCTTCTTTCAATTGTATGAGATAGTTCTGTAGGGAGACCTTTTCCTGTAGATGTGTCCTATAGTGTTGGCTGGGTAGAGTGCTTTGGCTTTGGTTCTGAGTGGGGACAGTAGTGTATTCTCTATATGATTTTTTTTTTTTTGCTGTAATAAATGTCACTCGTATCTGTGAGTGCCTCAGTGGCTTAGGCTGCAGTTGTTCTTGGAAGCTGTGGTGCAGCTTTGCTGGGGTGGAGAAACTGAGCAGCTAGTATTGGGATGAGATACAGGTACAGGTAGTGACTCTGCCACTGGAGGAATGGGTTTGCCAGCAGCAGCAGTGGGCCTCAAGCAGGCTAGCCCTCAGGCCCTTGAGTGGCATGTGCACATGTGCAGCAGCTCTGCTGCTGGAGGGGGCAAGGTTGTAGGTGGGCAAGTTTTAGGCTCTGGGGAGTGCATATGTTGGCTCCCTTTGCCCTAAGTGCAGCCTCCTGCTGTGCTGGATGGCCTGTGTCTGGTGTGTAGGGCCCTGTGTGAGCTCAGATGCTGTGTCATGGCTGCATTGCTGTGTTCAGCTGGTGTTATGTTGCTGCAGCCCTCTGGGTGAGGTGTCAGTGACACCCTAGGGATGTAAAGATACAGGGGTTATTAAGTTCCAGGTCAGGATGTACTCTGCTGGTGATCTCCCTCTCAAAATTGTACCATGGTGCAGCAGCCTGGATCCCAGGGAGTGGGGAGCACACAGTATAAATTTTCTTTTCTGGAAGAGTGCAGTCACATGGATTCCAGGCAGTTCCCTCTACTGGGCTGAGGATCTGTAAGGGCTGTGGGGTTCTCTTGTAGCTAGTATTGTGGGCATCTGTGGTGGCAATGTGGACTGTTGAGAATCTCCTGTTTACCTTTTCCTAACAATGGTGAATTCCTCTTGGCTCTAAGTCAATCCCAGCTATGTGCTTTGCTTCCCCCTCTATGCCGCCATCCCAAGTTTCTGTGCCTCAGAGGATTTTTGTCACTTTCTTGCTAAATTCCAGCAAGAATTCCTTAGACACTCTATTCAACATATAGTTGTCTATTTGCTGCTTTGTTCCTTTCTTGTGGAGGGGGAGAGTGCTGGGCTGAGTAGTCAGCCATCTTAATCATAGTACTTTCTTTGGGAAGCATCAAGGAAAAGTTCTAGTTTGGCTTACCTGAAGCCACAGAGGAGACAAACATGTTTAAAGATGGCAATTTCTGCCTGTGGCAAGCAGTTCCAGTCCAGGATTGGCAAATCTATCTTCCAATTTAAGGGTGTTAGGAAAGGCTAGAAAAGATTCTGCTAGACTTGGCTAAATTCACATACATTAAAGAAAGAAATAAAACCCTAGCAACTCACTCCAGCCTAGTAATGTTCTCACCATTAGAAAGACCTTCTTATTACTGTGTATGCCCTGATTCTTATTGCAGGTTGTGTCTATTGAGTAGTTATGGCATTACAGAGTGGCTCTGAAATGGAAGTCCACTTCTTTATGTTAAGCTGAAAGGGGAGAGATTACTTACATGTAAACTACAGCCTAATAATAATAAAAAGAAGAACATTCAATATTTATATAGTGTGTTTATATATCAGGCATTATTTCTACATTAACTCATTAAACCCTTACAATTTTAATGATTGGATTCTTTCATGATCTCTGTTTTACAAGTGAAGAAACCGAGGTACAAAGCAATTAAGTAACTTGCCCAAATTTGCACAACACGTAAAAAGCCAAAATTCCAACTGAGATATCTAACTCTAGAGACCGTGGTTTTGGTGACCAAATATTACAAGCTGTTACATGAAAAATATGCACAAGTTAAGGACTTCATGTCTAAAACACCAAAAGCAATGGCAACGAAAGCCAAAATTGACAAATGGGATCTAATTAAACTAAAGAGCTTCTGCACAGCAAAAGAAGCTACCATCAGAGTGAACAGGCAACCCATAGAATGGGAGAAAATTTTGCAATCTACTCATCTGACAAAGGGCTAATATCCAGAACCTACAAAGAACTCAAACAAATTTACAAGAAAAAAACAACCTTATCAAAAAGTGGGCAAAGGATATGGACACTTCTCAAAAGAAGACATCTATGCAGCCAACAGACACATGAAAAAATGCTCATCATCACTAGCCATCAGAGAATTCAAATCAAAACCACAATGAGATACCCATCTCACACCAGTTAGAATGGCAATCATTAAAAGTCAGGAAACCAACAGGTGGCTGGAGAGGATGGTGGAGAATAGGAAACTTTTACACTGTTGGTGGACTGTAAATAGTTCCACCATGTGGAAGACAGTGTTTTTTTTGTGGCGATTCCTCAAGGATCTAGAACTGAAATACCATTTGACACCAGCATCCATTACTGGGTATATACCCAAAGGATTAGAAATCTGCTGCTATAAAGCCATGCCACATATGTTTATTGCAGGCACTATTGCAATAGCAGAGACTGGAAATCAACCCAAATGTTCATCAATGACAGACCTGGATTAAGAAAATGTGGCACATATTACACCACAGAATATTATGCAGCCATAAAAAAGATGAGTTCATGGTCTTTGATAGGGACATTCATGAGTGGAACCATAATTCTCAGCAAACTATCGGCCAAGACAGAAAAACCAAACACCTCATGTTCTCACTCAATAGGTTGGGAAATTGAAACAATGAGAACACTTGGACACAGGAAGGGGAACATTACACACCAGGGCCTGCTGTGGGGAGGGGGGATTGGAGAGGGATTAGGAGATATACCTAATGTAAATGATGAGTTAATGGGTGCAGCACACCAACATGGCACATGTATACATATGTAACAAACCTGCACATTGTGCACATGTACCCTAGAACATAAAGTATAATAAAAAAAAAATCAGGGTAGAGAAAAAAAAAAATTATTTTTTTTTTTTTAAAAAAAAAAAAAAAAAAAGAAAGAAAAATATGCCCAAGTTATTCTCAGATAAGAAAATCAGCCAAGGAAGGAGGCTGAGTGGTCCATTTGACCTTGACAATAAAAATGACAAGTATCTGTCATCTTGTGTGGTAAAAGCTAGAATGTGTTCACCATGGGGAGATAGATAGGTGCTTAGAGGGAAGGAGGCAGTTTGGTACTCCCCTTGAAGACAGTGTGCAGTTACTGGGGATCAGCAACTTGTATTTCAGGACCTGGTCTACTATGTTTCTTTGTATGTTCTTATTTCCTTTATTTCTTATTCCCTCTTAGCATTTTGGAGGAGTAGGTTTTAAATAGTAGCCTTTTCATCTGGACTAATGGAAAGCAAGAAAAGCAGGATTTTTTTTTTTTTTTTTTTTGCCTTCATGTAGGCTCTTGTGGTTCTACATCAGTCACCATGGATGGTCCACCTCATCCGCTAGCCTTATCTGAGTGTACCTGCTACCAGAGAAGATGGTGCCTGGCATTCCATCACAGTTTCCCAGCACAGATACCTGCTGCTCCCTTCTTCATTGATAGGGCATTCTAGTGACATCAAAGGAACTTGCTCCATGCAACGAGTTACAATCTGGATGGTCAGGGAATTTAAATCCTCCAGGCTAGCTCTGGGCCCACGGGGATGAGAGTCACTGGGAAAATGCCCAGCCTCTTTTGACTTGTGAGTGAATTTGGAGGTGTATTTCACAGTTTTCTAGAGGATATCCAGTAGGATGGAGACCACTGTAACTGCAGCAGTAACTTGCTCATTAACACATCCTTTATTGGCTTTTCTCCCTTCTGTGTCTCATTTCCTAATCCCTCATGTATGTTTTCTGGGATTGTCTCCAAATAAACTAACTGCATTCAAGTTCTTGCCCCAGGCTCTGCTTTTGAGGGAAACTAAACTAGAACTTAGAAAATGGGGCACATGTACCCCTGGAGTTGAATGTGGTGGCAGCAGGAAGGTTCAATATGGAGGGCTCCCAGGGAAAACAGAGGGAGGAGACTCTAAATCAGATGAGAATCCCTTCTACACTGAGCACTCTCCATCTAGACCTCAGGGATTTTAGAAATCACTGTGTTTTCCTTCACTAAACAGAATAATTCCTTCCCTTCACCCCCTACATACTTTTTTTTGGTTTTATTAAAGGAATCCATTCCAAGACTGAGGGATTCCACAACTTGCTCGATATTTTAGTCAAACGAGTAACAGAAAAGACCAGCTTCCTGAACATAGACAGCAGCTCTTGCATCATGGCACAGTGAGTCCAGAAAAGAGAATGATACAATTGATAAACCACAGGATCAAAAACTTCCCCAAAGTTCCAGTTCCCTGTGGTTTGGAAACTAAATGAAACAGCTTCCTCCAACGTGGTGGAATCAGAAAGAACCCCGGAGCCAGCTCCCAAGAAATAGAAGTGACAGAACTGTATGGTCTGGCCCTTTCCTTTGTACTGGTCTCTACAGTGGGGGACCAAAAGCCTTGTTAATACCTGGCTTTCAGAAGTGAGAGGCCTATTTGAAAGTGTCAGGGCAGGGAGGAAGTTAGTGGTAGCCCACTGGGCTTTCAGGGGAGCTGCTTTCCCAATTTTCTTTGGGAGATCCTAGTCAAGTAAAATATAACATCTTTATAAATTATCCAGACTCTGTGTTTTTAAAGTATCTGTAACTCAGTTATTTAGTTGAAAAACTTTAATATCCAGAACACAGGGAATTTTTTATATTGTCAATCCACACTTCGTTGTTTTGTTCAGTTCTGGCAACCTCACTGGGATGGCACTTTGACACACTGGAGAGTGTCAAAAGACTAGAAACCATGACGTATGTGGTATATTGCAATATGTTGAGTGTTTTCCTCAGTGAATAATAATTACATTCTTTCCTTATTCAAGTTTAGACACAATTGAGAAATACAGAGGAGTAAAACTATTATTTTATTGTTGGCAATACCGGATTCATGGATACGACTTGGACCTGCAGCATCTATATTTTGGGAGCTACACTTGCAAGGATGGAACGTAGAGGAGAGATATTGACCCAGCCTCTCTGAAGCCCATCTGTATTCTGCTTTGTATTTGTTTAACATGAAGAGCAATGAGAGAGAAGTTTCTCTAACCATGCCTCTAGAAGGCAGCACCAGGCCCTGACCAGGTATCATCATATGGAACCAGGAATAGAAGTGAACACATTCATCTCTCTAGCAGGTTAGCCAAAAAGATGGCTGATCAAGGGCTCAGCCTCACATGTTCAGGACTTTATTAATATACCTAGTTAGATAAGGTGCTCCTCAGCCTTTGAGAAGAATAACGAGAAGGGACCAGGAGCAAGGAAAACATTCCTTCTCAATACCTCTGGAAAGTGAAAATTCCTATTTTGGGCCAGGACAGAAACATGGCAGAGGGAGAAAATGATACTCCTAATAGAATGTGTTTATTTGGGGAAAGAGAAGACTTAGAAGAAGTCCCGAGATTTATATTTAAGTATCTGAAGTCCTGTTATAGAAAACAGGGCAGTATCTCGGGTGATGGGTACACCAAAATCTCACAAATCACCACTAAATAACTTATGCATGTAACCAAATACCACCTGTTTCCCAAAAACCTGTGGAACTAAAACAATTACAATAAATAAATTTTTAAAAAGAGGGCAGAGTGGATCTTTGGTAGTTTGTTTCACATTGCTGTAAAGGAATATTTGAGGCTGGTACTTTATACAGAATAGAGGTTTATTCAGCTCACAGTTCTGCAGGCTGTAGAAGAAGCGTAGTGCTGGCATCTGCTTCTGGTTAGGACCTCAGGAAGCTTTCACTTATGGCTACAGGTGAAGGAGGATCAGGCATGTCTCATGGTGAGAGAGGAGTAATAGAAAGAGGAAGAATATTTGAGGCTCTTCAACAACCAGATAGTGCATGAACTCAAACAGTGAGCATTACCACAAGCACAGCACCAAGCCATTCATGAGGGATCTGCCCTCGTGACCCAAACACCTCTTACTAGGCCCATCTCTAACATTTCTTTTTTTTTTTTTTTTTGAGATGGAGTCTCACTCTGTCGCCTAGGCTGGAGTACAGTGGCCGGATCTCAGCTCACTGCAAGCTCTGCCTCCTGGGTTTACACCATTCTCCTGCCTCAGCCTCCCGAGTAGCTGGGACTACAGGCGCCCGCCACCTCGCCCGGCTAGTTTGTTAATATTTTTTAGTAGAGACGGGGTTTCACTGTGTTAGCCAGGATGGTCTCGATCTCCTGACCTTGTGATCCGCCCGTCTCGGCCTCCCAAAGTGCTGGGATTACAGGCTTGAGCCATCTCTAACATTTCAACATGAGATTTGGAGAGGACGAAATATCCAAACCATATCATTCTTCCCCTGGCCCTCTAAATTTCATGTTCTTCTCACATTGCAAAATACAATCATCCCTCCAATAATCTCCAAAAGTCTTAATTTAGTCCAGCATTACTCAAAAATCCAAAGTCTCATCTGAGACTCAACGCAATTTCCTTTCACTTATGAACCTGTAAGATCAAAAACAAGTTATTTACTTCTAAGATACAATGGTGGTACAGGCATTGGGTAAAGGGAGAAGCTGGCCAAAAGAAGGGGGCAACAGGCTCCATACAAGTGTAAAATCCAGCAGGGCAGACATTAAATCCTAAAACTCCAATGTAACCTTTGACCCCATGTCCCACATCCTGGGCAAACTGTTGTGATGGGTGGGCTCTCAAAACCCTGGGCAGCTCCACGTCTGTGACTTTTCAGGGTGCAGCTTTTGTGACTGCTCTCACAGTTTGGAGTTGAGTCCCTGTGGCTTTTCCAAGATCAGAGTGTAAGATGTCAGTGTCTCTACTATTTTTGGGTTTGGGGAGTAGCAGCCCTTTTCCCACAGCTCAATTAGGCAGTGCTCTGTGTTGAAGCTCCAGCCCCATGTTTCTCCTTGGCACTGCCCTAGTAAATTTTCTCTATAGGGGCTTCACCCCTGCAGCAGGCTTCTCCTTGGGCACCCAGGCTTTCCTATATACCCTCTGAAATCTAGGTGGAAGTGACCAAGCTTCTTTCACTCTTGCATTCTGTGCATGTGCAAACTTAACACCATGTGGAAGCTGTGAAGGCTTATGGCTTGCACCCTCTGGAGAGGCAGTCTGAGCTGTATCTGGGCCCTCTGAACTGATGCAAAGGCTGGAGAAGCGGGGATATGAGAAGCAGTATCCTGAGGCTGAGCAGAGCAGTGGGGCTTTGGCCCTGGCCCTCAAAATCATTCTTTCCTCCTAGGCCTCTAGGTTTGTGATTGGGCCATTCAGATCTCTCAAGTGTCTTCAAGACCCTTTTTTCATTGTTTTGATTATTAGCACTTGGCTCTCTTTGCATCATGCAAATCTCTCCAGCATGCAGTTGCTCCCCAGGCAACTTAAATTCTTCTCCTGAAAATCCTTTTTCCTTTTGTACCACAATGCCAGGCTGCAAATTTTCGTGCTCTGCTTCCCTTTTAATTGTAAGTTCCAACTTTAAGTCATTTTTTTTGCTCCTAATCTGATCATAAGCTGTTAGAAGTGGCTATGCCTGAACACTTTGCTGCTTGGAAATTTCCTCCAGATACCCCAACTTATCCTAAGGTATTCCTCCAGATGCCCTAAGTTGTCACTCTTAAGTTCAACCTTCCACAAAGCCCTAAGACATGGATATAATGCAGTCACATTCTTCGCTCAGGTGTAAGAAGGGTAACCTTTACTCTGATTCCCAATAACTTCCTCATCTCCACTGACGACCTCATCAGCCTGGTCTTTACTGTCCATACTTTTACCAGCATTTTGGTCACAACCACTTAACCAGTCTCTAGCAAGTTCCAAACTTTCCTTCTCCTTCCTGTCTTCTTCTAAGCCCTCCAAACTCTTCCAGTATCTACCTGTTACCCATTCCAAAGCCACTTGTAC
Organism: Rhinopithecus bieti; assembly: GCF_001698545.2. Taxonomy (NCBI): domain Eukaryota; kingdom Metazoa; phylum Chordata; class Mammalia; order Primates; family Cercopithecidae; genus Rhinopithecus; species Rhinopithecus bieti. Next base: position 3,465,604 of record NW_016803417.1, read on the forward strand.
ATTTTCAGGTGTCTTTATAGCAGTGGCCCACTCCTCAATACCAACTTTTTTTTTTTTTTTTTTTTTTTTTAGACGGAGTCTTGCCCTGTCACCAGGCTGGAGTGCAGTGTCGCGATCTTGGCTCACTGCAACCTCTGCTTCCCGGCTTCAAGAGATTCTCCTGCCTCAGTCTCCCAAGTAGCTGGGATTATAGGCACACACCAGAATGCCCAGCTAACTTTTGTATTTTTAGTAGAGACAGGGTTTCACCATGTTGGGGTTTCACCATGTTGGCCAGGATGGTCTCGATCTCTTGACCTCGTGATCCGCCCATCTCAGCCTCCCAAAGTGCTGGGATTACAGGCATTAGCCACCATGCCTGGCCTCAGTACCAACTTTCTGTGGTAGTCTATTTTGTGTAGCTATAAAGGAATATCTGAAGTTGGATAATTTATAAAGAAAAGAGATTTATTTTGGATTATAGTTTTGCAGGTTGTATAAGAAGCACAGTGCTGGCATCTGCTTCTGGTCAGAACGTCAGGAAGCTTTTACTCATGGCTGATGACAAAGGGAGAGCAGGCATGTCACATGGCGAGAGAGGGAGAAGGGAGAGAGGGAAGCAGTTCCAGGCTCTTTTAAACAATCAGATCTCATGTGAACTCACAAAGTGAGAACTCACTCTTTACTGCAAGGACAGCACTAAGCCATTCATGAGAAATCTGCCTCCATGGCTCAAACACCGGGCACTAGGCCCTGCCTCCAACATTGGAGGCCACATTTCAACGTGAGATTTGGACGGGACAAAACATCCTAACCATATATGGGAGTCCAATTGCTGAAGTACAAAAGCAAATAAAAAAGGAAACATTTTGTTACTTCTCATTAATTTTCCTTTCCCCCAACTAAAAAAGGCTACCTTAGTAACTGAAAGTTTGCAAGCAAAGATTAGAGATATTTGTAGAAGACATCTAAGTATTCGTTTGGAGTCTGGGAAATTTTTCTATTATCTTTCTAAACTCTGAGATTCTTTGATTCTATGAAGATTTAGCACAGGTTAATACATGTTTGTCTTTTAAGTAGAATAAAGATTGTTCTAAATGCAGACAACCTTTAAACATAACTATGATAAAACATGGGGAAAATAACTGCAGGATAGCCTAGATAACAAAAAATGGCTTCTCCTATTTTCTACCAAGTTTTATTTATATAGATAAACCAGCCAACGAAATAATAACTTTACATCCCTGCCAGTTTTTCTCTAGGTACACGCTCCCAGGCAAGGAAAAGAAGACAGTTAAGAATTCAGGGTGTTATGGAAGAAGAGTAAGTCCTAGAGATCTACTATAGTATAGAGTGTCCATAGTTAACAAGTACTTAAAAGTTGCTAAAAGGGTAGATATGATGTTAAGTATTCTTATCACACACACATAATACAAAAAGATCATTGGTAGAAAATACACTCAGAAACTAAAAAAAAAACAAAAAAACCAAAAACCAAAAAACATCCTGGGGAATATACATTCTGACAATCAGCCTAAATATGAGTATAAAATATATGTGAACAGTGACACCATTTTCATTTGATTCATCCACTCTGTTCAGAAAAACATCGAAATGGTTCACTGTGTTCTTTAACACATCTGCTTTCTCTAACAAATAATTGGTCAAAGCCTATATTCATATTGGGAGACACCAGGAAAAGCCCCTGCTTAAAACTGCTTATCTTACCCATTGCCAACAAATTCTTCCCTGAGAACTTATTCCTATCAGAATGAAAATATCACTGGAAGGAAAAAAAAATTGGAAACTCAAGGGAGCTGTATTTGCAGGGCTTCTTACAAAATGGCCCTTAAAGATAGCCCTGTAAGGGGATCAAAGACATATATATTGCTAGGTTGCTAAAATTAAGCTCTGGTAATGAATTAGGCCATAGAAGCTAAAATCCAGAAGCATTTGCTCAGGGACAAAACAGAAGTAATTCTATTGTCACCATACTTCCCGTTCCTGTTGTGGATATCCATTTTCTTTATCTTCTAGCATATCTAGGCATTATTTGTCACTTATAAATTCCTCTTCCTTTTCTCTATTTTTGTCTCACATTATATGTTTTTGACTATGAGCTCACTGAAGCAGGGAGCAAGTTTTATGGTTCTATGCTTCTGAGAAGTTGAGTAGCCACGTGGAAAGATCATGAACTTTCAAGTTGGACTGAACTTGTTTTGAATCTCACTTAGTCATTTGGAAGCTCAATTTCCTTCTCTGCAAAAGCTTCTGGCAAACCATTGTATCTAGATCTGTGATCCAGTGGTTAGCACAATGCTGGGAGTTCACTAGATTCTTCATAGGTGTTCATTGAATGATTGGCAACTCACTTGGGAGTACCCAGGATTGGCCTGAGGTGTTGGGAAAGGGATGAGAAGAAGAAAGTGAAAAGCAATTATGCGGCAAAGGACACGAAGACTCCTGCATTGGCTTTGATCGCCGACTTACTTAATGTGGCCCTGAAGTTCGTACTGAGTTGGAATTTTTGATTCTTATTTCCTACCTGGAGACAGCCAAGTAAGACAGCTGCTATGTGCTTATACATGGGAAGGAAGCTTTCCTGCCCTTCTCCAGTGAGCTAGCTTCCATTCAGTAGGTTTACAGCTTCAAATGTCTTTTCCCTGTCTGTACAATAAATGACTGGCTGGTATCAGAACTTGAATTGAGTGTAAGATTCACCCCAGAAAAACTTCTGTCAGTCCAGACCTGACTTAAATTATAACATTCTTGATGGCAAACAACTTACTTTGCCCCAGGTCTAGCTCAATACATTTTACTTCAAGTAATAGAAAAAAATCAACTTCAAATGGCTTAAACATTGGGGAACCTTTATTGTCTTATGTAAGAGTCTGATGATATGGAAGTTTTGGGATTGACATATTCAGTAGCTCAACAACATTGTCAAAGACTCAAGTGCTTCCTTCTTTCTCCTTGGCCATTGCCAGCATGTTGGCTTGTCCTTAGGCTGATATATTTTTTTTTTTTTTGAGGTGAAGTCTCACTCTGTCACCCAGCCTGGAGGGCCATGGCGCAATCTCAGCTCACTGCAACCTCCAGCTCCTGTGTTCAAGTGATTCTCCTGCCTCAGCTTCTCAAGTAGCTGGGGTTGCAGGCATGAGCCACCACACCCCGCTTATTTTTACATTTTTAGCAGAGACGGGGTTTCACCATGTTGGCCAGGTTGATCTCAAACCCCTGACCTTGGGTGATCTGCCCGCCTCAGCCTTCCAAAGTGCTGGGATTGCAGGCATGAGCCACCACGCCCGGCCAGGCTGATTGTTCTTGTAGCTTCAGTAAGGCCATGTGTGCTTTTACCAAGTGCTATGCTGACCAAGCACAATTCATGAGCAATCAAAATGCAACTGCTTTGTCTTTCCAACCCTCTGCCCCTTAGAACCTTATTCAATGCAGGTAATTTCTGCCATTCTCTAGATGAAGCCTCCAAAAGGTTCATAAATTTCTACTCACTCTTAGTTAATAGACAAGCCTACAATCATGTTAAGCTGCAAACACAATCTTGATTCGATAATATGAATGTTGAGTAGAGGATATTATCCAAAACTCTGAACTTGATTTAACATAAGATTTTCTCCTCCTGCTGTCCCCCACCTTATGTTAGCTCCAGGCTGGAAGCTCACAGTGAGAAAAGTCAAGAGGGAGGTGGGATGTGGTGGCAGTGGTCCACGGTTGGCCCTGTGGGGAGGGTATTTCATCACTGACATTGTTTAGAATTGTCAATGCACAGTGATCATGAAAAACAGACTGAGACTGATTTTAGTTAGTATTACTACTGTTCTCCAAAATTCTCCAAAAATGTTGCAGGCCTCGTTTTCCTGCTTCCTTAGTGTGCCACTCCCGTGGATCCTCTTATAGTTCACTTCTGGGAGAAGGAAGTGTTGACCACCCTCCCTGCTTGCTAGCCAGGGAGTGGCTCACACAGGAGTGGTGGGGGATAGGAAAGCTCTGACATCTATTTATCTGTTTGTACATGTATCTATTACTTTTATTTATTTCTTAGTGTTGTTTAAAACTAACTAACCCAGGGTACTTTTGTAGGCTCATAGGACACTTTCATCCATGGGACCACCCACCTGCAGTTTTTTTTTTTTTTTTTAAATTATACTTTAAGTTCTGGGGTACATGTGCACAACATGCAGGTTACATAGGTATACATGTGCCATGTTGGTTTGCTGCACCCATCAAGTCATCATTTACATTAGGTATTTCTCTTAATGCTATCCCTCCCCAGCCCCCCAGCCCCGATAGTCCCCAGTGTGTGATGCTCCCCTCCCTGTGACCATGTGTTCTCATTGTTCAACTCCCCCTTATAAGTAAGAACATGTGGTGTTTGGTTTTCTCTTCTTGTGTTAGTTTGCTGAGAATGATGGTTTCCTATTTCATCCATGTCCCTGCAAAGGACGTGAACTCATCTTTTTTAATGGCTGCATAGTATTCCATGGTGTATATGTGCCACATTTTCTTTATCCAGTCTATCATTAATGGGCACTTGGGTTGGTTCCAAGACTTTGCTATTGTGAACAGTGCTATAATAAGCATACATATGCATGTGTCTTTATAGTAGAATGATTTATAGTCCTTTGGGTATATACCCAGTAATGGGATTGCTGTTTTCTTAATGTGGGTAGATGTATCTTTTTTTTTGATGGTCAGTCACAACTCCTTCCTTAGCTCCAGGAGTCTAAGGTTCACTTTTAGGGTGCTTCTGTTGGAGTCCCTCTGACCCTCAAGGTGCTGTGTGATGAGCCGGTGCTCTCTCTCTCCTCTGCATAGTGCATGGCTAGTATTTGAGAATCATGTGTCATTCATTCTGGCAAACTCTGGGAGTACAGGCCAGTCTCAAAGTATCAGCTCTGTCCTGGCTCTGCTGGACCTGTTAGTCCTTCTCAGATCCTCTAGAGCTGGGGTCGCCAACCCCTGGGCCACAGACTGTCCCTGGCCTGTTGGGAACTGGGCCACACAGCAGGAGGTGAGTAAAGGGCCAGTGAGAATTACCGCCTGAGTTCCACCTCCTGTCAGATCAGTGGTGGCACTGGATTCTCATAGGAGTGTGAACCCTATTGTGAACTGTTCATGCAAGGGATCTAGGTTGTGTGCTCCCTATGAGAATCTAATGTCTGACGGTCTGAGGTAGAACAGTTTCATCTCAAAACCAGGCTCTCAAACCATCCCGATTCATGATAAAAATTGTCTTCCATGAAACAGTTCCCTGGTGCTAAAAAGGCTGGGGACCACTGCTCCAGAGGCAAGAGACAAACCTAACTCTACAACTTCTTCCAAATTCAGGGACAGTGCAGGAAGCCCAGCCTCTCCAGGCTTAAGATGTAGCAGTCAATACTCCTCCCTCCCTGTTTCCTCTGGAGGAAGAGGAGACTGCAGCATGGTAACAATTCTCTCTAACGAAATACCATCTCCAAAATACTCCTTTCCCTTCGCATCTTACCCCTAGAGCTGTGGAGCTGGTTTTTCAGTAGGATCCTTTGGAAATGCCACATAAAGGATTTTCAGCTCACCTTTGCTGCATATCTGCTCTGTATCCTCCTGGTATCTCAGTCACAGATGAGGCAGGGATAGTCTTATTTTAACATCCAGTTACACAGACACGGCAATATCCAACAGAAGAACAAGAGACAGTTTTCCTTTTGTCTGGAAAATTCTTTCTAGTTATCCAAGAATACTTTCTCTCATGTCCTTTTTGTCAGGACTTGGTCCCAAAATAAATACCTTGCCAGGAGAATGGTAGTAACAAGAGTGCCTTAGACTAGTCAATATTCATTCTTGAGCCAGAGATAAGGTTACCTTCTGGAGCACATGGTCGTGGTGGAGAAATGCGATGCAGGACCAAATTCGGAGGACAGGTACCCAGTGACATCTGCTAATTGAGCATGCAGTATCTGTCAAATGATAATGACTTTGGAAAGCTCAGAGTCAAGGATGTCTGCCAATAAATTCAATCTACCCTAAAAATCATTAGGCTTTTGGAGATGAATGACAGGGTTGGAGAAAGTATGGATGGGACTGCACAGATGGCTCCAATCAGAATGAAGATAGGCTGGTGATGAAAGGTACTCGTGAAATAGGATCTTTGGGGCTGTCAGGATTCTCATGGTTTCCTTCCTGCCTATGAACAGCCATCAGGGAAGGTCCATCTCGCTGTGGGCTTTTCCTCTCTGAGGGATTCTTCCACTGCTGGAGTTTGATCAGGCATTAAAGACCTCATTTTGGCCAGCTGGAGTGTGCTTTTTCCTTGGTTGCCCTGTGGACAACCCAAGGCCTTTCAGATGAACTTATGAACTCTTGCTCTGTTTCATGTGTGGGGAGGGCTTGGGGGAGTGCAGGCTGCTACCCAACATGCCTTGGGCCCTTCTGCCAGGCCCCTTTTCTGTCCTGACCTGTGAGATCTTGCAGTCTGTTTCCCACTGTCAATCAGGCTGAATCGTGTCAAATTATGCAGTGCTACACTCAGCCACAAGAGCCGGGTTGAGACCTACAAATTCATTTACACATGCAACTTAAGCCAAGATATTTTTCCCAGGTCTGCAGTGTTGTTGAAAAGAAATGGGGTGCCAAAGGCCAAACAAGTGGAATTGGAGCTTAAAACTATGCCCTTTTCTATAAACCTTGTAGTTCTGGGCCACTGTGCTGCCCTGTCTCACTCTGAATTCCTTTGTCCCCTAGATAACAGTTTCTAAAGTACTCCCACCTCCCTTCCAGGAATGTGGAAAATAAAGTTTTATAGGTTGATTTATATTTATTTTATTTTGAACATAACATACATTACCTCAGTATCTCCTTTCCATAGCTTTATCAGTAATTCATATAAAATACTGATAAATCAGATTATCAGTAATTCTAGACTTTGTCAAGTTCTTTGCAGAATTAACTATAATTTTATTTTAAGTCACCATTTGGAAGGGCAGGAGATGCATTTTGGACACATAAGGAAGATGTTAAGAAGCACTCAACATAGTATACATGTGTGCATGTATGCTAATATATGTTTATATGTATAAATAAAATATACAGAGATATACAAATATTTCATAATTATAGATATATGCCATATTAATTCAGGTTGAACAGTAATAGTAGGAAGGTAATGCTTGCTCAGGTATTGAAAAATTTTCACAGTGCATCCCTTGAGCCCATTTGCTATGAGCCCTGATTATACCACTTTTTTCTTGGAAAGACAGGGAGGGCTCAGTGGTGGAAGGAAGTGAAAACAGAATCTGATGACTAGAAGAGCTTGCTGTCTACTGATTTACACCTGGAATCTTAAAGCACTGAAAGTTGGGGTTCTTATCTTGGCTGTCCCTCTGCCAAATCCAACATTTTTTCCTTTTTTGGAGGGCAGATCAGATATAATTTCACATTTGTAGCACCCCAAAGTGTATTCCTTTGAGGAAATTAATTGTGGAGCTAATTATGGTGCATTCTTAGTTCTGGTTTTCTGCATGGCTGAAGGCTCCTCTCCCTAAAGAGCCCTCAGACTCTTGGAGTTTTCACACTCGCTCTAAACACTGTGTAATTTACATGTTCCTGTAGCCAATATTAATGAGAGCTAATATTTACCTGGTGCTTATGTGCTTATCTACTGTTCTATGTGATTTTAATCTATGTACAAGTAATCACTGTCTCCACTTTACAGCCGAGGGAACAGAGGCATAGAAGCTAAAGTGATTTTCTCAAGGTCCCACAGCTGGTAAGACATGGACCCAGCATTTGGGCTCAGGCTGTGTCTGGTTTGAGGTCCAAGCTCACAGCAACTCTGCCATTCTGTTTTATCTTTGCCTTCTAGGGAATACAGGCAAGGTGGAGATGGAGACAAACTTGGTGCTTAATAAGAAGCTATGGAATTAAAGAAAAGACAGCATACAGCATTCAGCTCACGTTCACTGTGTTCCTCCTCTGTATTCTACCAGTGGCTCAGGTGCAACTGAGGCAGGTGTAGTCTAATCTTAGCATTCTGTTAAATAGACATAACCATATCTAACAGAAGAATAGAAACACTCTAAGATTCTGGAGAACCGGAATAGGAACAGCTCCAGTCTACAGCTCCCAGTGTGAGCGATGCAGAAGACGGGAGATTTCTGCATTTCCAACCGAGGTACTGGGTTCATCTCACTGGCGCTTGTTGAACAGTGGGTGCAGGACAGTGGGTACAGCCCACCGAGTGTGAGCCAAAGCAGGGCAAGGCATCGCCTCACCCAGGAAGCACAAGGGGTCAGGGGATTCCCTTTTCTAGCCAAGGGAAGCTGTGACAGAGAGCACCTGGAAAATCGGGTCACTCTCACCTTGATACTGCACTTTTCCAATGGTCTTAGCAAATGGCACACCAGGAGATTATATCCTGTGCCTGGCTTGGAGGGTCCCATGCCCACGGAGCCTCGCTCATTGCTGGCATAGCAGTCTGAGATCGAACTGCAAGGTGGCAGTGAGGCTGGGGGAGGGGCGCCTGCCATTGCTGAGGCTTGAGTAGGTAAACAAAGCAGCCTGGAAGCTTGAACTGGGTGGAGCCCACCTTAGCTCAAGGAGGCCTGCCTGCCTCTGTAGACTCCACCTTTGGGGGCAGGGTATAGCTGAACAAAAGGCAGCAGAAACCTCTGCAGACTTAAATGTCCCTGTCTGACAGCTCTGAAGAGAGTAGTGGTTCTCCCAGCATGGAGTTTGAGATCTGAGAATGGACAGACTGCCTCCTCAAGTGGGTCCCTGACCCCTGAGTAGCCTAACTGGGAGGCATCCCCCAGTAGGGGCACACTGATACCTCACATGGCTGGGTACCCCTCTGAGATGAAGTTTTCAGAAGACCGATCAGGCAGCAACATTTGCTGTTCAGCAATATTCACTCTTCTGCAGCCTCTGCTGCTGATACCCAGGCAAACAGGGTCTGGATGGACTTCCAGCAAACTCCAACAGACCTGCAGCTGAGGGTCCTGACTGTTAGAAGGAAAACTAACAAACAGAAAGGACATCCACACCAAAACCCCATCTGTACGTCACCATCATCAAAGACCAAAGGTAGATAAAACCACAAAGATGGGGAAAAAACAGAGCAGAAAAGCTGAAAATTCTAAAAATTGGAGCGCCTCTCCCCCTCCAAAGGAATGTAGCTCCTCACCAGCAACAGAACAAAGCTGGATGGAGAATGACTTTGACAAGTTGAAAGAAGAAGGCTTCAGATGACCAAACTTTTCTGAGCTAAAGAAGGAAGTTTGAACCCATCGCAAAAAAGCTAAAACCCTGAAAAAAGATTAGACGAATGGCTAATTAGAATAACCAGTGTAGAGAAGTCTTTAAATGACCTGATGGAGCTGAAAACCATGGCACAAGAACTACGTGACAAATGTACAAACTTCAGTAACTAACTCAATCAACTGGAAGAAAGGGTATCAGTGACTGAAGATCAAATGAATGAAATGAAGCGAGAAGAAAAGTTTAGAGAAAAAAGAGTAAAAAGAAACAAACAAAGCCTCCAAGAAATATGGGACTGTGTGAAAAGACCAAATCTACATCTGATTGGTGTACCTGAAAGTGATGGGGAGAAAGGAACCAAGTTGGAAAACACTCTGCAGGATATTATGCAGGAGAACTTCCCCTTCCCCAAGGCAGGCCAACATTCAAATTCAGGAAATACAGAGAACACCACAAAGATACTCCTTGAGAAGAGCAACTCCAAGACACATAATTGTTAGATCCACCAAAGTAGAAATGAAGGAAAAAATGTTAAGGGTAGCCAGAGAGATAGGTCTGTTTACCTACAAAGGGAATTCCATCAAACTAACAGCAGATCTCTCGGCAGAAACTCTCCAAGCCAGAAGAGAGTGGGGGCCAATATTCAACATTCTTAAAGAAAACAATTTTCAACCCAGAATTTCATATCCGGCCAAACTAAGCTTCATAAGTGAAGGTGAAATAAAGTCCTTCATAGACAAGCAAATGCTAAGAGATTTTGTCACCACCAGGCCTGCCCTAAAAGAGCTCCTGAAGGAAGCACCAAATATGGAAAGGAACAACCAGTACCAGCTATTCATTGCAAAAACATGCCAAATTGTAAAGACCATCGAAGCTAGGAAGAAACTACATCAACTAATGAGCAAAATAACCAACTAACATCATAATGACAGGATCAAATTCACACATAACAATATTAACCTTAAATGTAAATGGGCTAAATGCTCCAATTAAAAGACACAGACTGGCAAACTGGATAAAGGGTCAAGACCCATCACTGTGCTGTATTCAAGAGACCCATCTCACATGCAGAGACACACAGGCTCAGAATAAAGGGATGGAGGAAGATCTACCAAGCAAACGGAAA
>NW_016803417.1:3477078-3499872 GCF_001698545.2 Rhinopithecus bieti
CAAAATCAGTGTGCAAAAATCACAAGCATTCTTATACACCAACAACAGATAAACAGAGAGCCAAATCATGAGTGAACTCCCATTTGCAATTGTTTCAAAGAGAATAAAATACCTAGGAACCCAACTTACAAGGGATGTGAAGGACCTCTTCAAGGAGAACTACAAACCACTGCTCAACAAAATAAAAGAGGACACAAACTAATGGAAGAACATTCCATGCTCATGGATAGGAAGAATCAATATCGTGAAAATGGCCATACTGCCCAAGGTTATTTATAGATTCAATGCCGTCCCCATCAAACTACCAATGGCTTTCTTCACAGAATTGGAAAAAACTACTTTAAGGTTCATATGGAACCATAAAAGAGCCCGCATTGCCAAGACAATCCTAAGCCAAAAGAACAAAGCTGGAGGCATCATGCTTCCTGACTTCAAACTATACTACAAAGCTACAGTAACCAAAACAGCATGGTACTGGTACCAAAACAGAGATATAGACCAATGGAACAGAACAGAGCACTCAGAAATAATACCACCCATCTACAACCATGTGATCTTTGACAAACCTGACAAAAACAAGATGTGGGGAAAGGATTCCCTACTTAATAAATAGTGCTGGGAAAACTGGCTAACCATATGTAGAAAGCTGAAACTGGATCCTTTCCTTACACATTATACCAAAATTAATTCAAGATGGATTAAAGACTTAAATGTTAGACCTAAAACCATGAAAAACCCTAGAAGAAAACCCAGGCAACACCATTCAGGACATAGGCATGTGTAAAGACTTCATGTATAAAACACCAAAAGCAATGGCAACAAAAGCCAAAATTGACAAACGGGATCTAATTAAATTAAAGAGCTTCTGCATAGCAAAAGAAACTACCATCAGAGTAAACAGGCAACCTACAGAATGGGAGAAAATTTTTGCAATCTACTAATCTGACAAAGGGCTCATATCCAGAATCTACAAAGAACTTAAACAAATTTACAAGAAAAAAATAGACAACCCATCAAAAAGTGGGTGAAAGTTATGAACAGACACTTCGCAATAGAAGACATTTATACAGCCAACAGACACATGAATAAATGCTCATCATCACTGGCCATCAGAGAAATGCAAATCAAAACCACAATGAGATACCAACTCACAGCAGTTAGAATGGCGATCATTAAAAGGTCAGGAAACAACAGGTGCTGGAGAGGAGGTGGAGAAACAGGAAACTTTTACACTCTTGGTGGGACTTTAAACTAGTTCAACCATGTGGAAGACAGTGTGGCGATTCCTCAAGGATCTAGAACTAGAAATGTCATTTGACCCAGCCATCCCATTACTGGGTATATACCCAAAAGATTAGAAATCATGCTGCTATAAAGACACATGCACACATATGTTTATTGCGGCACTATTCACAATAGCAAAGACTTGGAACCAACCCAAATGTCCATCAGTGATAGCCTGGATTAAGAAAATGTGGCACATATACACCATGGAATACTATGCAGCCCTGAAAAAGGATGAGTTCATGTCCTTTGTAGGGACATTCATGAAGCTGCAGACCATCATTCTCACCGAACTATTGCAGGGACAAAAAACCAAACACCTCATGTTCTCACTCATAGGTGGGAATTGAACAATGCGAATACTTGGACACAGGAAGGGGAACATCACACACCAGGGCCTGTCATGGGGTGGGGGGACAGGGGATGGATAGCATTGGGAGATATACCTAATGTAAATGACGAGTTAACGGGTGCAGCACACCGACATGGCACATGTGTACATATGTAACAAACCTGCACGATGTGCACATGTACCCTAGAACTTAAAGTATAGTAATAATAATAATAATAATAATAATAATAATAATAAAAAGATTCTGGAGACCCCTTCTCAGTCAACCAGAGTTACCTGGTGAGCTATACATAGAGTAGTTAATCTAAAATGGCATCACTAGGTATCTTAGTCTGTTCAGGCTGCTATCACAAATTGCTGTAGACTGGGAGGTTTCAACAACAGAAATGTATTTCTCACAGTTCTGGGGACTGGGAAGTCTGAGATGAGCATGCAGGTTCTGGTGAAGTTCCACTTCCTGGTTTGCAGTTGGCTGGCATCTTGCTGTATCCTCCACATGGTGGAGAGCAGAGAGAGAGAGGAAGCAAGTTCCCTCATGTCTGTTTGTAAGGACACTAATCCCATCATGAGGGCTCCATGCTCATGTTCTCATCTAACCCAAATCACCTCCTCAAAACCCCACCTCCAAATATCATCACATTGGAGGGTAGAGCTTCAACATATCATTTTGAGGGGAACATGGACATTCAAACATGGACATTCAAACCGGAACATGGACATGGCTTGAGCTGCGTAGCTACGCTACGGTTCTTGTTATTGAGGTCTTCTCATATGATAAGCATGTCTCTATAGCAGCTGTTGTCTGGGTGTACCTGGGGAGCAGGTGGAGGAGGAGGATAGTAAGGTAGAGGATTAGTGTAAGAGATATTTAAGAAGAATACAATCAGGAATCAGGGAGACCTTTCTATTCTGACCCCTTCCTCTGCTCCCAGACAAAGCCTTCCTGTTAGTCAGCCAAATTACTTCCCTATGTCCTCTGAGTGTACACTGCCCTGCTCCTGAGTACTCACGTGCTCCCTCAACTGGTCATCTCTTTCCCTTCCTCTGCATCTGAGGAAATCATCCACAATCTTTAGGAGCTACTTAGAATTCCATCTCATGTACATCGTCTTCCCTGAGCACTCCCCTTACTAAAACTGTTCACAATGGATGTTCAGAACAGAGTCAATGTTCACATCTGGGCGCTGGTGATGAGGCATAAAGACTTATTGGCAATCCAGAAGGCAGTGTCTAGGTCAGACTACAGGCTACAAGAGTTGTCCTGAGCTGAGCTTGAAATCTGGTGATGTCAAGTGATACCCATGTTAGGGCCAGAGAGTCAAACAGGCAATGTGAGCAAGACCAGCAGGACATCAGAAGCAACTGCTCAAGTCGAGTTACGCCCCGGTTATAGGTCTTACCTTGGGGACACCGGATACATAATCTCTCTCCTTCAAATTTTACTAGTATACATGCTTAGCGTCATTATTCACTTGCTATTTGATCATGTATACCTTTCTACTGCTGGTAAATGTTTCCTGTGTGCATTTTGAGACCATCACATGTATATATAACAATATATACATTATATATAGTCCTCAAAGAGAAATATGTGTATATGGAAAATATCTATATATGTGCACACATCTTTCTAGTGCATGTGACTATGCTATATACATCTGCTAGCCACACCAGAAATATCCATTGGATGAATGAATCACCGCAGTCCTGTCTGTTAGGGGTTGGATTGTGTCCCTCACAAAAAGGTATATTGGAGTCCTAGCCCCCAAGTACCTCAGGATGTGATGTTATTTGTAGACAGGGCATTTAGAGAGGTAATCAAGTTACAGTGAAGTTCTTGTGGTGGGCTACAATCCAATATGACTGGTGTCCTTTTACAAAAAGGAGAAATGTGGACACAGACAGACATACCTAGAGAGAAGATGTTGTGAAGAGACATAGGGAGAAAATGGCCATCTACAAGTCAAGGAGAGAGGCCTGCCTGGGACAGATCTTCCCCTCACAGCGCTCAGAAAGTACCAATTTTGCCAGGACCTTAATTTTGGGCTCCTAGCCTTCAAACTGTGAGATAATACATTTCTGTTGCTTAAGCCATCCAGTTTATGGTACTTTTTAAACGGTAGCCCTAGCAAAGGAACACATGATCTATTAGATATAGAACACCAATTCTGTGTGAGGCTGTGCTCTAATCACTTTACAATATTAACTCCTCTAGGCTAATAAAATCTTCATGAGATAGGCACAATAATATTATTATGTTAGGAGAAGAAACTGAGATGCAGAGAAGTAAATTGCCCCAGATGCCTCCAATAGTAAGCGGTAGAGTCAGGGTTTGAAACTAGGCAATCTGGCTCGAAATACATACTCTGAATTACCATACTACCGCAATAAATGCCCTTTAACTTAAAGACTGCAAACTGGTGGACTTAGGTCATATTCACTCCATATGTGTTGTATTTGACCTTGAGGTAGAAGGCAACCACATCTATCACACCACATGCTCTTGTGTGGGGTGACCTTGTCACTCCCCATCAAAAGATTGAGTCAATTTCTCTGCCTCCATGAGACTGGGTGGGCACTGTGACTGCTATGTCCAATAGAATAGGATGACAGTGATGCTGTGGTTGGTCCAAGCATGGCCCTTAACTGGCTTGGGAGCTTCTACTTTCTATTTCTTGGATGCCAGTTGCCATATAAAATGTACAACTTCTTGAGACCACCATGCTGTGAGAAAGCCAAGAATGTGGAGAGACCCTGGAGGATGAAGCACCATGCAGACAGAGAGATAGGGGTTGGAATGGGGTGCCAAGGAGCATAGATATAGAGGTGCTGGGTAAGTGGGAAAGAATACAGCTTACAAGTGGATCCACCAGCTCCAGCTGCCTCAGTTGATGCCAGGTAGATCGGAAGTGAATCACTAGGCCAAACTCTTCTCTAATTCCTGAATCAAAAGTCATGAGCAGAATAAAATGTTTTTTAAGCCAGCAGTTTTGGGGTTGTTTGTTACTGCATAGATAACTAATATAAATCTTGACAGTGTTTTAGAATAATTTAATTTGTTGCTAATAATTATAAACTGGGAGAGGACACACACATACCCACACACACTCCTCTCCACACAAGGATTTTCAGCTTTTCCTGAAGAAGGAAAGAGTTGGCTCTTCCTGCTTAGCCACAGTTGCATGAGATGGAGTGGAGCCACTCTTTAGATGAATCAATGGGGCACGTGCACGCTCTAGAGTTCCCAGAGTCGCCATTGGACCCACTTTCCTTGTTTACATGACCTGCCTGTCCCATCTAGGCATTTGGATTTGTGATGTAGCTTCAGCTGTTTCATTAAAGCTTTCACTCAGTTTGCAACTAGTTAGCAGCGTTCCCCGGTTCGTCCACATAGTCACAGCTGCGCCAGGTGTGGTAGCTTAGGAGCCTCTGGGCCTGCTTCCCTTCTTCCGTTTCCTCCGCATGCCATGTCCAGACTCTAGAGGGCTGGGGCAGGCAGCCAGGCCATCACACCTTCTGAAGTTTTTCTTGTTTGCTCGTTCGCGACCGCAGGAGGGGTGCTTCTCCAAAATTGAAACTTCATACTGTGCCATTCCTTCATCTCATTTCCAGGCCCCATGCTGCGTGACCGTGTGACACATAGTCATTCTGTGAGAATTGAGAAGGATATTGGCAGTTTGGGAGCTGTTGTTCCTGCTTATGTATGCAAAGAACATAATTGCTAAGTGCATCATCTGCTGTAATTTACACATCCACATATAGCACTGAGCAGGCCATTCTCTTCTTCCACGGGCACCCAGGGTTGAAGTTGCAGACACATTCCAGCCTAGAGAGAAGCTGGCTGTTTTTCAAGGCTTGAGGCAGCCCAGTGGAAGATTTGAACAGTGTGATTCTAAGACCTCCAAAATGGGACTGGCAGAATTTCTTCTTAGATTATTTAGAATTTTCATAAGGAAGATGAAGGGCCCGTATCTGCAGCATCTCACTCCTTTAATCACTCTTTTTAAATGAGTTTCAGGCCCCTTATAGGAGTTAGTTGTAATACTAGATCTAGGATTTATAGCTTTGTGCAAGAGATGGTATTAAATAAGGGAATTGACCCTGCTCTCAAGGTACAAACCTTGAAGCAGAACAGCTAAATATCTCTTCAGGTGATTTCACTGGGGAGAAAGGACTTCCCAGAGGCAGATTTGTTCACACGAGTTTAACCAAACCTTAAAGGGGCATTGCTGTGACTTTCTTCCACTCTGGGGTTTGCACTTGTTTCTAAGGTGTACAGGAAGCTTCACTGGTGGGTTATGAAGGGCGAAGGGCCTTTTAGCAGGACACTCAGCTGAGGTCCAGCATTCGCCTAATCCACTTTAATAGCACTGCCGAGGTGGCCCTGGTTGTACCTCAGAGTGAAGTTTCTTCCAAAAGCTACACGTAGGACCAGCACTGCACCCACAGTTGTGAAGGGTACCCAGTAATAGAAGCTATCAGTTCTGCTCTCTACGAGATTGAATTTTAAGCTTACACTTTAGAAAAGGAGACAGCACTAACACATATGGAACAATTATTTTAGAGGACTGGGGAAGAGAATGTTAAGAAACTCCTATCCAGGCATTACAATAGACTCTGGGATCAGACTGCCTGGGGCTGAATCTCGGCTCAGCCATTGAAAAGCAGCATGGTCTGGGGCATTTTATATAACTCTTCTGCCTCAGTTTTCTCATTTGTAAAATGAATATAATAAGAGTATATCTGTGGCTGGGTATAGTGGCTTACATGTGTAACCTCAGCACTTTGGGAGGCCGAAGTGGGCGGATCACCTGAGGTCAGGAGTTCAAGACCATCCTGGCCAACATGGTGAAACCACCCTCTCTACTGAAAATACAAAAATTAGCTGGGCGTGGTGGCACATGTCTGTAATCCCAGCTACTTGGGAGGTGAATCTCTCGAACTTGGGAGGCGGAGGTTGCAGTGAGCTGAGATCACGCCACTGCACTCCAGCCTGGGCAACAGAGATGCTGTAAAAAAAAAAAAAAAAAAAAAAAAAAAAAAGAGTTCAGTGTCACTGTAGAAGTTAATGGACTTAAACAGGAATGGCTAAAAACAGTGCCTGGAACTTGGTGAGAATGCAATAAAAGTTAGCTCTCAGTATTTTGTCTGTAATTCTGTATCACGTGAATGTTCTTTCTAGTCCTTGAAGTTTCTTCACTAGATGTCAGAACAACACCCCTTGTTACCAGGCCCCTGCTAGCTATTAAGTCATTTTCCTAGTTGTAAAGGGCAATGGAGTAGACTTGGCCTTTGAACTCAGTGGCACTGCACCACCATTTTCCAGCCATTTTACTTCAGGGCAAAAGGTGAAACTTTTCCATGCCTCAATTTCTTCATTTGGAATGAGCACAAGAGTAGCTACCTCAAAGGATTTTTATGAATTGAATTATACCTCCCCCAGAGATAAGTTCTAACCCCCAGTCATTGTGAATATGACCTTACTTGGAAATAGGGTGTTTGTAGATGTAATTAAACTAAGATGAGCTTATTAGGGTGGGCCCTAATCCAATATGACTGGTGTCCTTATAAGAGGGAAATTTGGCCACAGACATATACATAGAGGAGACTATCACGTGAAGACACAGACACAGAGGGAAGGCAACCGTGTAAAGATGAAGGCAGCGATTGCCGTTATGCTGCCACAAGTCAAGGAATGGAATTCCTGCACCGAGCAGAAGCTGGAAGAGGCAAGGAAGGATCCTCTTCTAGGGTCATCAGAGAGAACATGGACCTGGCAACGCCTTGATTTTGAACTTGTGGTCTCCACAACTGTAAGAGACTAAGTTTCTGTTGTTGCTGAGCTACTCAGCTTGTGGTACTTTGTCACTACCACCCTAGGAAACTAATACAAGGATTACGTGTACAATGCACTCATAACCGTGTGTGCCATAGAGCTAGTGTTCAAAAGCAGTTATTCTGAAGGTTACAGAGCAGTGACTACCATGCCCTGAATACTGGGGAGGTAGCTTAATGGGCCAAGGGAGAAGAAGAGAGGACTGACTTCTTTGGGATACACATGGATCCTTTAGACGCAAGTTTTCAATGGACAGCTGTCCTATTTATTCAGAGCTTGTGGTATCTCACATGAGGGAAAGCGAAGCCCATGTGGGCCTTCGACCACTAGAGGGCATTTGAAGGACATTAGATCAATAGGAGCTGACCTCCTGTGGTCAACCAAAGGCCACACGTTCTGTATGATCCACTGTGCAAAAGTAGGACATAAATGACTCAAGCAATGAATTTATTCATTGGTTTATTTTGTCCAGTAGCTAGTCAGGTGGTTGAGTTAGGGATTCTGAGTAGGCAGAGTATAAATATCTCAGGGTGTGTCTTGTCATACTCAGCCATAATGATAGCTATTTCCTCATCTGTGTAGGAATAGGCAGGACAAAGAACTCTAGACATACAGAAATAATCTGAAAACAACCAAAGAGAACAATAAGCAAAAGATTTAAACTAAACCCAGTTATATGCTCAATGAATAAAACCAAACAAGGCTATTAAATTAGGAAGCCTAAAAATGGACACCCCCCACCACAGGCACTTTGGAAAGGTTCAAAGTGCAACTCTTAGACTAGATCCTTGTAATTCCAAATCTGGTAAGGGATTAGGAACTGAATGGGAAAGGTGAGGTTGGGATTAGAGATTTAATTCTGTCTCTTTCTCAGTGATTGACATCCTGGCTGATCCTTGACAACTCAATCTGTCTGGGCCATAGTTTCGCAGTGTATAAAACAAGGATAATACCAGACATCAGATCAATTTTTCAGAGTTCATTCAGGTCCCCTAATGAAAAGTGCATTATAAACAGAGATTGTAATTATATCTAAGAATGCTTTTTACTCCGAAAGAGCCAGAGGGCTTTTCTGTCTTTGAAGCTTCAATTACAAAAGTTAGAATCTTATGTGTTTGTCAGAAGTGTATAAAAATTTATTCACAATAGGAATCATATAAAAGCAGGTTAATGGTGCTCCAATTCTAAAAGTGGGGCATTACTGACATAAACAAATTACCTGGAATCTGGAGACTTACAGTCTAGTCCTCATTTTTTTTTTTTACTAATTAACCCTGGGGACTTGGGCAAGTGATTTCACCTCCCTGTGCCTTAGCCAAAAAATGATGTGGGTGGACTAGAAAAATGTTTTCTAAACTTCAATCATTCCCTTCCTGGTTTTGTCATATCTGAGAACCATGTACATTATTTTACCGTAACATTTATATTTAAATATTTATTTAAGTTAATAAATCATTTACATGGCAATGAGTATTTCCTATGATAGCCTGGTCCTAAACAATAATATTCATAACATTTCAGGTTTTCATTAAAGGAAAATGAAAAGGGAAAAGTATATTAGGAAAGATAAAATTATTAGAAAAAAGTACTCATTACTTATACACCACCTAAAAGTCATCTCAAGTACCGTAATTAGCACATGTACCAATTTGGGGGAAAAATGGCCTAGATGATCATGAAGAGTTATTCTAAAGCTATAAGCCTATGAAAGAAATTCAAGTAGATACGAAAGAAACAGAAGAGCAGCTGATGATTCTGATAAAATTTGGATCTATGGCATGGCAGAGATGCTATAATTTTTTTAGATTAATAGTGTTTTCCCTTGTAGATAGATGCATTAATGCCTGACACTGTTAAGCCAGAAAAAGACTGGCAAAAGCAGCATATAATGGATATTGATGGGGGAATGTTGGGAGAAAATGTCCTTTAAAAAAATTAACTTAAAAGACAGATAGTCAAGGCAGGAGAGGAACTCATTCCACAAAGCCAGGATTTGTGTTGATTGTCACCCAGAATGTTATAGAAAATAAGGATATATTTAGAAAGAAAGTGTTTAAGTCAAAATATTTCATTACTTCTCTCTATTTAGTGGATGGGTAGCTAGTCCTCTATTTGTTTGTTCATTTAACTAGTTATGGTTTTGAACCATTGGCAATGTTCCAGGCCCTGTTCTAGGCACTGGTGATATATTTATGAACAAAATCCTCATTCTTAAAGAGTTCACTCTGTTCGTTTTAGGCAGTGATATCAAGGATGACCTCAGGAGACCACCCTGATATAGTGTGAAGGCCTCTGGACTTGGCAGATAAAAGATCTGCGTTCAAGAATCACCTGTGTATTCAAAGTCAGTCATGAGATCTATACCAAGTCATTTTACTTTTCCAAATCTTCATTTTCTCACCTCAAAGTGGGGCTAACGATATTTCACAGATATGGTTAAATTGACAAGATGTACATGAAATGGTCTGGCATGACACAAATAGCAAATGCTACTAGACTGTTAAATTTAAATCTGAGAATCATAGCATTAGAAAAGAATTCATACATAATCTTGCCTCTCCCTTCTCAGAAAGAGAAGAGCTGGAAGAGCTGGAAGCCACAAGAAATTTAAACTGAGGGACACACTATGGGGATTTGGGCTATTGCCCTGTTGTTCCAAAGGGAGATTTTTATTGTTTGACCATACAGTTTAATGTCAAATAAGGTGATTTTACACTTAGATGGAGCTACAATCCAGTGTAACAGTATATAGCTATCTAAAGATATTCCAAAGCCAATCTATAAATGGTTTAGCAATAATTACTCATGTTGGCTAATCATTCCCACTACTCTAGAGTTTAGATGCCTGATGTTTGTCACCTTTGTTATATTTTAGAATACATGGTGTAAGGAGGATAATGTTTGAACAATTACATTCCCACATTTCTATTGCAAGTATAAGTATAGCTGACACAACCTAAAGCCTGGGCAAGAAAGGACCCTACCCTGGGCTTGTGTTTTGGAGAGCCCTTCTCTGGCTTTCCTCTAGTCACATTTCTCACCTTGGGGCAAGGAGTCCAGGAGTAAAGAGGAAATGCCTACCAGAGTTCTAGCCTCTCCTTTTAGGCTACACTCTGAAAACCTGAGACCTTGGAGTTCCCTGTCTAGATAACTGCAGCATTTGAGGTCCTCTTGCTAGGTGTGCTTTCTTCATCAGGTTTCTCTTCCTTAGGGTAGACAATGCTGCTGGCATGCAAAAGCCTAGGCATGAGGGATAACCAAGGAGAGGGAAGGGTAGAGGGCATGGGTATGATGGCAGGCAGCTCTTGGAAATTCAGGTTAGAGTGTCTATACATACATGCAAAACACAGTGTAGGAGAGAACAGGGTGGGGAGGGTGCACAGTGAAGAGTAGAACAGGGTGGAAGAAAAGTGGGGTCAGGCTGTGTGGTTTTATTTCTATTCTTTCCCCAGGTCTTGAAAATATTACTGGTGGACCCAATTTTACTTTTGTTGTTGTTGTTGTTGCGGGGAGACGGAGCCTTGCTCTGTTGCCCAGGCTGGAGTGCAATGGTGCCATCTCGGCTCACTACAGCCTCTGCCTCCTCCTGGGTTCAAGCGATTCTCCTGCCTCAGCCTCCTGAGTAGCTGGGATTACAGGCACCCACCACCTAACTTTTGTATTTTTAGTAGAGACGGGGTTTCACCACGTTGGCCAGGCTGGTCTCAAACTCCTGACCTCAGGTGATCCGCCTGCCTCGTCCTCCCAAAGTGCTGGGATTACAGGCGTCAGCCGCAGCACCTGGCCCCAATTTTACTCTTGATGAATGTCTGGTTGCTTTTTTCCCCGTTATTTTCTGATGGTTTCCTTTTGGCCATTCACTACTCTCCAGCACATCTATTGAGGGCTGATCTGGGACAGAGAGTAGAGGTTAAACTCAGATCAGATCATTCTCCTATTTGCTCAGTAACTAATGATCTTTGCAACTTGTGAGGCAGCCCTGATAAAACGTTTCCTAGAATCACAACATCTTAAAATCTGAAGGGACCTCAGGGGTCATTTCTCAAGTCCATGATAGTAAGAAAAATGAAGGTTAGAAGATACAAAGACAGACGGCTAAACACACAATTTGTCTACAATTTTATCTTAGCCTGTTTTTACAATCTTGTTAGCCTTCAAGGTACATAACCATTAGCCAATGGTACTGAAACATGATTTGTTCTTAGACTAAGGGTACTTGTAGTTATATATCTTTAGAGCTGTATTTGCAGTCACTATATAACAAAGGAGCTTGTGACTATTTTGAAGCTTGCGAGCTTCTGATAGAGACAGTATAATTCTTAGTCAATTTCATATGACTATAAAACACTTCCCACAGCCTATTTATTCATTAATTAACAATTTTTTTGAGTACTGACAACCACCCATTTCCCCTAAAAATCCTGTCCTGTGTCTGATTTCCTGTGTGTTCTGTTCTTTGTCCAGGCTAGCATGACATGCTCCTCAAGGACATAACTGTCAATGGCCAATAACGACTTACTAGCTCCCATCCCAGGCAGCATTATTACACCTAACTGCAGTATCTAACTTTTGAGCATTTCTGAGTTTTTAGACAGAAAGGAAGATCTAGAAAGGGAGATTAAAAGTAACCCAAAGCTTTTGGAATTGTTACAGATATAGAAGCAGCTTGAAGGAAAATGTTGGGTGGCCAAGAAAATCCATCCTTTCTCAGCAGAAAACGAAGCCAGAAAAACCAGAGATCCGGGGGCACTGTTGCTGGGTCAGTCAGCCATGCAGAACAAAGGGGCGCTCTGATTGGAGGGTGTTGCCAGCAGAAAAAAAGGAGCACTCTGATTGGAGGATGGTGACTACGAAACTCAGGATGTAGAAAATTGGACCAAGGCAAACAGAAAACTTCTGCAAAAGAAACCAGCGCAACATTAGGGGCTACAGTCAGTGCAGATGTCGCACAGAAATTATATTCAGGGACAAGGACATTGTGTAGTGCATGAGCTCTCTGTGGGAAGCAAAGAGTCAGGGATGAAGAGAAGATGAAAGAATATTGCGCGGTGCAGAGGAAGAATGAGGTGCCCCCGTCTCAGTACTGGAGTCCTTTAAAGCATAGATAAGTTCCACTCTGTGTATAAGGAGGAACCATTTGCATCCCAATATAGGGACCTAGAATATGAATTCTTAAACTTTTCTCTCTGTGATATACATGATAGATGAAGTGGGGCCCTGCCACCACTTCCTTCTTGCTTTTTCAAAAAGCATGTTAGAATGCACGGAATAGTAATGTTAGTATCCACGTAGCAGGAAGAATTCTGTCCTCTTGTGGGTCAGCACTTATGACAGCTAGGAGGAACACAGGCAGCATTTGGTGAAGTAACTCAAGGCTGAGTAAGACTCAGAGACTCTTTAAGTATAATATAGAGGAGGCCTATGTTGGGAATGCGGAATGTTTGCGCTACACAAAGATGCCATCTGCTACCCACTCAGCCTCTGTCACACACATACACACACACACCTTCAATGAAAGTATGTACAAGGACATGTCTGATGATCCATGCTTGCTGCAGGGGAGAAAAGAGGAACACAAAAATCTGAGTGTTTGTGGGGATTTGGCAAGAAGAGAACAGAGAACTATGCAAAGTGAAGGGCTCTTTGCTATAGTGATTATGAGAGGGGTAGCCATGCGAATGCGGGCTGTGGGCCCACAAAATCCAGAGTGGAACATCCATGCCTACTAAGTAGGTGATCAGGGACAAAATGCACTACATTGTGGACTCTCCATAAATTAGAAGATAGGAGCCAAAGCAAGAGATTTGATAACATTCCCCTGCATTATCAGGGTATGCTTGATTTGCTGATAGTAAGTTTTCTTGTCAATGCAGTTTGCTGTCCCTTCTCTCAAATATGATAGCATAATGATGGATTATATAAAAATGATCATGAATCTAAATTGTTTTTGTATTCAAAAAAGTAAATCATAAACTATGCACTTTTTGTTGTTAACACATTATCTATCACCAACCTCGTAACTTGTGAGGACCCTTCTCTATGTCACATTACTGAGTCTGGCAGAATCAAGATAGAGTAATTGACTTTGAATAATATTAGGATAAAGAAACAATGATCAGAAGCTGTCAAATATTTTTGTGGATTTGGTGTCATGGAAAACTGTGGGTCTGTACCTCCTACTGAATATGCCTAAATTAGAATGCTGTCTATTATCTGAGTAGTTACCAGGAAAAAAAAAAGTGACGTGGACACTCCTTTTCATGATTCAGTGCTTTTCAAAGAGGCCAGATCTCTTTTCTGAGTTTTGAAAGGTTAGTCCTGGCATCGAAAATTGAACCAGAGCAGTAAAAAGTTATAATAACTAAAGGCTAAGACAAAAACTGAAAAGATTTAAAGTAATGACAAAAACTGCAATTACATTTACACCAACCTGATAGAATTTTAGTAAACAGTTAATAATTTCTGCTTTATGCAATGCAGTTCTGAGGATGAATGAGTTTCTGACCAGTTTTGTGCTGATTGATTGCTTTGGTGTAATTTGGTGATGCTTGCCGGTTTCACTCCTAGTTAGGTGCTAACAAATAAAGTCACCCTTGTTTCAAGCAGAATAATGACATGCTGGTCGTTCTTAGATGTGCAAATATTATATTCTTTTACAAACTAAAGTAATTGGGAAGTGACATATGTCATCATTCTAAATGGTTTTATTGATGTTACACATAGATTTTAGGGTATAAGCTAAGTAGATACTGGATCACTTTGTAAAAATAAACTGGTTCTACCATAAGTTTGCACCTAAAAGGTATGGGCTTACTGAAGGATAACAAGGTTGTTACTAACTTCATCCCACTGTTATTTTCTCATAGTATCTTCCCACTATTATTACCTCCTGGAATCCACCTATGGATCAAGGCATCATTCATAATTTGAATGTTTTTGCTGGGAATACAATTTGCAGATACTTTAAATTTCACTACAATACAAAATATGCAATATCTCATGCTGTTTGTGCCTCAAATGGTCTTCGAAGTCAAACCTTAAGACAAGCTGGGTGGAAATTGTAGATAAGATCGTGTTGCACAGCATTTCCTTTCCCTTTATGTGGCATCTATGAGAATCAGACTTTCCAAATTCCAACTACAGTAAGCATAACTGACTTCTGGGACTCCAGCTGCTGTGTGCAGAGGTCAGGCTTCCTACTGCTGCTCCCAGTTAATGACTGAGTACACAAAGAATGCCAAGGCAGGCCTTTTCTGAAAGACACGAGACTCTTCTGATGGCCAGTCTTGGTTTGAGGAGTCTCTATCGGCCTTGCCCAACCATTCTTTGTCTGCATAGTGATCTAGGACACTTTCACCCAACGTTTCTTCTTTCTCTCCTTCGCTTGGGGTCAGACTTACCTCAAGGTCTAATGGCTCTCCAGCCCTTTTCTGAATTCTCCCCATTTATTTTTGCTTTACTAATAAAACTTTGTATATTTAACCCAATATTGGCATCTCTTTTGGAGGACTAGGAGTAACCCAGGTGAGGAAACCTATGTGTGCTTTGCAATAAATAGTCCTGGAGCTCAAATGCTTGGAAATGATGTGGAATTCACATGCTGAATATCCAGTGAAAGATGTGTTACACATAATATTTACGCATTAACAAGTGAAAGTAAGAATTTGCATGTGTGTTATCTTGCTAGAGCAGAAGTGAAGGTGTTAAGATATCAGAGCCCTCGATAAAGAATAATGCAGGTGGCATATATAGGAAATACGAATGTTGTTGGATCTAAATAACTACTTACATCATTCATATTGAGGACAAAACAGCTTGCAAAACACAAAGTATGAGTCAAGGGTCCCAGGGACTTTAAGGGCAGGGTATATCCAGGTCATAGCATGCCAAGAAGAGGGTAAATAAGAGGAGTGTGAAAAGGCTGGTACATCCAAATCCAAGGAGCTGCTAGCTGGAGCGTGGGTGATCATGCAACTGCATCTGTAGCCAACATTGCCTGGGCAGTAGCTGTACTGCAGGAACTGTTTTTTAAAATACATTTTTTAAAATTTTAGAATAGATTTAGATTTATAAAACTATTGCAAAGATAGTACAGCGAGTTCATTTATACCTCACATCCAGTGTCCCCTATTATCTTACATTAACATGGTACATTTGTCTTTGAACCAATACTGATACACTATTATTACCTAAAGTCCATGCTTTATTCGGACTTTCTGAGTTTTTACATAACGTCCATTTTCTGTTCCAAGATCTCATCCAGGATTAAATTTAGTCATCATGTTTCCTTAGGCTCTTGGCTGTGACAGTTTCTCAGACTTCTTTTTTTTTTTTTTTTTCTCTGATGACCTGGACAACGTTGAGGATTACTGGTTAGGGACTTCGTAGAATGTCCGTCAATTAGGATCTGTTTGTTTTTGTCATGATCAGAATGGGGTAATACGGTAGTATGTTTATGGAAAGAAGACCACAGAGGCCAGTCTCATCACATTACATCCATGGGAGATACTACTGATGTGACTAATCACTGTTGATGTTGACTTGATCACCTGGCTGAGGTGGTGATTTTCAGCTTTCTCCAGTGTAAGGTTATTTTTTTTTTAAGTTTTCTTTCTTTTATATAGTAGTGTTTGAAAGAAAGACACTACGCACAATCCATGAAGAGCGGAGAGTGAAATATTTCCATAATTTATTTGAATTTTTTCTGCTTAGCAAATGTCTCTACTCCCCTATTTATTTATTCCTTCATTCAGTTACTCATTTATTTTAAATAAATAAATATGGACTCATATTTATTACATTTATTTTATACTTTGGGCCGTAATTGAACATTACTTAATTTGTTTTGTTGCTCAGATTTTTGCAGCTTTGACCACTGGTAGCTCTTTAATTGGCTCCTGTACTCTTTGGCATACCCCCACCATTGTGTGTGTGTGTGTGTGTGTTTTCTTTTTAGCACATTCTTTCTGTCTGACACTATAAAATGATTCAGGCTTATCTTATATATGTCCTGCCCCAGTCCTAGACTCAGCGATTTCTTCACAGAATCCCAGCTCCTTTTATTGGAGAATGGTATTAGAAACCACAGTCTGGGTGCTAGGCAGTATGACCTCACTAAAGTTCTGATAGCTCCATTCTCGCACTCCAACATGAGCCAGCGTATCAGGGATGCTGCATGAGATAATGATTTATGTTATTTTCACAGATCAGAGGATCCATATCAAAATTCAGAAGACAATGGTATTTCAGAGGCCGTGAACCCCACCTGGAAGAAAGGTGCTCCAGCTTTTGAAACACTCATGTCTTTTGCAGAAAGCTGGCTCCATTACAGTGTACATGAGCTGATGTTCCTGCACAGGCACTATGTGATATTTACAAAAAGGAGTCAACAGTATAAAGAGCTGACATCAAAGAATTTGTCAAGAAACTAGACAATAGGGCATCAGGTGTTTGGCCCCTTTAAGCTTCATGTCTCAGTCTTCAGCAGAGGAAAGAAATAGTGGTTAAGTCTGTGGGCTCTAGAGCCATCTGAGCCTCATTTTAAAGCCCAACTTCTTCCTTTGCCAACTCTAAGGACCTTTCTGTGCTTCAGTCTCCTTGTTTGTACAATTAGGACAATAATAGTACCTACTTTATATCTGTGGTTCTGAGGACTAAATGGCTTCATATACATAAATGGGTTAAAACATTCACTGACATACAAGTACTGCATAAGGGTTTATTGTTGAAATTCCAACATCTGCCTCTATGTATCTATAGCTTTATTATCAGCACTTTATAATGATAACCCAGAATAAACAAGAGACAGAAATGAAAAGTTTCACCTAATGTTTAAGATGGTATGAAAGTATTAGTGTTTTTAGAAAGATTTTAAAATATAAGAATTCCTCCAAGGATGATAACAAGCCAGTGCTTATAGGGTTAACAGTGAATTGTCTAGAAAAATGCAGTGTTTCAGAAGAACTTTCCCCAGGGTTTGGATAGCCAAGTCCTCATTGTACTCTAGGTTTAATAAGAAAATAAAATATATGTGTGTGTATATATATATGTGTGCGTGTGTGTGTATGTGTGTGTGTGTGTGTGTATGTTTCTTTTTTTTAGATGGAGTCTCGCTCTGTTGCCAGGCTGGAGTGCAGTGGCATGATCTTGGCTTACTGCAAATTCCACCTCCTGGGTTCAAGTGATTCTCCTGCCTCAGTTTCCCAAGTAGCTGGGATTACAGGCATGTGCCACCACGCCCAGCTAATTTTGTATTTTTAGTAGTGACAGGGTTTCTCTATGTTGGTCAAGCTGGTCTTGAACTCCCAACCTCAGGTGATTTGCCCACCTTGGCCTCCCAAAGTGCTGGGATTACAGGTGTGAGCCACCACGCCCAGCC
Organism: Rhinopithecus bieti; assembly: GCF_001698545.2. Classification (NCBI taxonomy): domain Eukaryota; kingdom Metazoa; phylum Chordata; class Mammalia; order Primates; family Cercopithecidae; genus Rhinopithecus; species Rhinopithecus bieti. The sequence goes on from NW_016803417.1 coordinate 3,494,929, forward strand.
AAGAAAATAGTTCATATGGAATTGTTAAAGTTTACTGTGGCCAACGGTAAAATCTTAGGGCAATAGGGAGAGAGTCAAGGAGGCTAGGAGAGGACCAATAGTAATGACTGACTAGGAATAGAGAGGAAGAGGAAGAAAATCAGCATTTTCCTTCCAGTAAATAAGGTTTTAAAAAGTTTGCATTTGTTATGTGTGTGGTGAGGGGGGTGGGGTGGGTTGTGGGTGTGAGTGTGTACATTAGTCTGCCTGACATAACACAGTACTACAGACTGGATAGCCTAAACAACAGAAATTGATTTTCTTACAGTTCTGGAGCCTGGAAGTCGAAGATTAAGGTGCTGTCAGGGTTGGTTCTGGTGAGGCCTCCTTCCTGTCTCGCTATGTCCTCTCATAGGCTTTACCCTTGCATGTGTAGAAAGAGAGATCTCTGGTGTGTCTTCCTCTTATTATAAGGACACCAGTCCTATCAAATGAGAGTTCTATTTTTATGACCTCATTTAATCTTAATTACTTTCTTAAAGACCCTATCTCCAAATACAGTCATTTTGGGGGTTAGAACCTTAACATACGAACTGAGGGGACACAGTTTAATTCAAAACAGTGTGTGTGTGCATGCATGTGTGTGTGTGTGTGTGTGTGTGTGTGTGTGTGTTGGGGGGCTTGGTGTGTGTGAGGTTTGATTGCTTTTGGCATTTGAGCAGAATTTTTCTGTCAATTGTTATAATGTTTATTTCCTTAAAAGGGAAATTGATTCTGGATTAACCTTTCAGGATTAGCTTTTTAAATATGGATTAGGAGAAAATTGCATAAGAAAAGAAGAGAAAATCCTAAAAGAATAAGCAGGAACAGAGAAATATCTTAAACTGGACTCTATGACTTAAAACCTCATGAAATATGAAGTTGGCATGATGATCTCTGCAATGTTTGAAGTCAAACCCCGAGTATTCTTCATGTAATACCATTGGAAATATGTTTGCACAGACAAAGTTTAATCATAGATATAGTCAAACAAGAAATGCACTACTTACAAAGGCTGTCTTGGCCAAGGAATAAAAATAAGAAAATTGGATTCAAAAGAATTAATTTCACCTTGTGTTGCTGGTCCATTTTTGTTAAGATTATATAAACATTCATTTTTGGAAGGATGGACGAAATACATTTAGCAGAATCTCAGGAGATTTGGAGACGCTTAAAGACTGACGTTAGAAGCAGACCCAGGAAATCATAAACATTTTAAAAGGCTTCAAGGTGCATTTTCATCTCTTTCTAAGGCTATGCTAAAAAAAGATAAGCTTTTAATGAAAGTTTTCTATTAAGTCCATTTACCACCAAAGGGCAATACAGGCAGACTAGAGGTCACAGTCACTTGAATTTGATTTGATATATTTGGATTTATCAAGTTATTCATTAAGCAAGTATGTGGAGCGCTTACTGTGTTCAAGGAACAGCACTAGACGCCGTGAAGATAAGAGGTTTTGTAAGACTGTCTTATACTTCAATGTAGCACAATCTATTTGGGGCTAGTAGTACATGTTTACAAAAAATGATAATAAAAGTAACAAAGTAGCTAACATTTATCTAGCTCCTCTTATGTGCTAGACATTTTCCACATATGATTGTACTTAATCTACTCCTTAGACAACTTTAGGAGGTGGGTACTACTATCACGCTCATTTAACAGATGTAGAAATAAAGCTCAGAAATTCCAGGATACCCCAAAGTCACACAGCAGGAAGCAGAGAGGCTAGGATTTGAACCTGTTCCTTCCAATGCAAAAGCCTGACCCTTCAACCAATAGGCTATGTGAAAAGTGCTTTGAGTCCAGTGTAAACTGCAAAGGATTTGGATTTTAGGGAAGGGTAGGGTCAGGTTGCTAAATAGAGAAAGGCATTGAGTTGGACATAGAAATGCTGAACACATTCTCAGTAGGCAGAAATGGGTATGGGGAAAGAGAGTCAACAATGCACAGAGGCAGGAAATTGCAAGGCAGATTCAGGAGATGAGGTAGAGTGGCTCATCCATTCATGCTAGCAGGGTGAATTGGGGTCAGTTACTCAGAGTGCAGGAAGCTAAGCTAATGAGTTTGAAAATTATCAGAGAGGTGTTAATGAACTAAAGGTTTTAAATGGGTGAGTGTATGAAGAAGAAATCCTTTAGAGTCATAATCTAATAGGCAAAAGGGATTAAAGATGAGGATAAATGGAAGGTTTGCTCAGTGGTTCTCAAGCCTAGCTGTGTATTAGAATCACCTGGGGAGTTTAAAAAAATGCCAGTGTCAGGGTCCCATCTGTGCCCAATTTAATCAGAATCTCTGAGGTGGGGATGAGATGTAAGAATGTTTTTAAAGCTCCCCCAGGTGATTCTGATGTGCAACCGGGGTTGAGAATCACTGAGTTAGATTATTGCAATCACGCAGCATATAATAAGTTTTTGAGCTAGGATGATGGCGGGGGAAATGATCAAATGGAGCAGGCACTATGGCAGTAAAGGAGGAAGTAATCACTATAATATTTGGGGAGACATTATTACAGGTAGAGAGGAAAAAGGAGAAACAAAGATGTTAAATGGGTAGCTCTGATAACATTTTTAAAGATTCAATTCAGGAGAAAGAATCCTAGGCTGGTAAAATTTTCCATCTTAGGTACATTAAGATCCAGTCAAGAGTGGAAAATTTCAGAGAGTAAGATGTTCAGGACAAGCTCAAAGGAGAAAGGTTAGACTGGGAGATATAGATTGTGAATTATCTGCACATGGGATGTATTTGAAATCATGAGAAGAGACAACATCTTGGAGAAGGACCACACAAAAAGAAGAGGGTAGGGCCCTGGGAGATGCTCACATTTAGGGGCAGCAGGGGAAAGAGGGAAACTGAAAAGAGAGATGCAAAAGACAGATTCCTCCTCTGGAGAAGCTGAACCAGATCACTGAGAAAAATGAAGGAGTTTGGAAAGTGGTGGTGGCCAAAAGTAGAAAACACTACAAAATGGGGATAATACAAAGTACCTAGCCCAGTGTCCTCAATATGCAAAACAATAATATTGTTGCGGTGGCTGCAGCTGTTTGTGTCTTCCTACCTGGGGCTCTTGAGCACACAATTTTGCTTGCTGTGAGTGCAATCTGTTCTCTTTGCTTGATGAGAAAAGAAAGCACTTTAAGTACATGTCTCCATGGAGGAGCTTATTAAATAGGCTGAAGGTTTCCAGGATAGGTTGGAAGAAATAATACAGAAAGGAAGCCAGTAAGGGGGAGTTTTTCAAGAGGCAGAAAAGAATTAAAATTGGTATCAACGAGTTGGCAAGTGAAAAATAGTGACAAAGAGAAGAAACTGAAGGAGAGAAGAGATGGCATTTTTAGAGACAGACAATAGATTTGAAACTTGGTGATTTTAAGCCTCCTGAAACAGTTACATCTCACCTCCATCACACATTGGTAAGGAGGATTCAGCTTCAAGGTGGGTTGAGGAATTCTGAAGAGAATATCATCTGAATGCATAACAGGTGCATTGCAGAATCGACAGCCAATAGGTTAGTTGTCAAGCTCTAAAACATCCAGGACTGGCTTTTAGTTGTTTTATATTCTTCAAAAAATAAAGAGAAAGCTGCTGTCACAAGGAGGTAACATGAATTCCCTAAGGATATGTTGAAAAATTAAACTTTATTTCCTTTTTTAATAAGTTACTTGACCTGCAGACCAGAAGAGTGACAGAGAGAAAGTGTATCTGACCATGTCATTCATGATGTTCTTGTGACCGACATGGGAAATGTCAGATCATAAAATATCAGGCGGATTCACAGCTGCTTAAATGCTTATGAGAAATCACTGGGACAGGAATAAAACACCTGGCTTCTTGTCCTAACTCCATCACTTATTAACCTTTTATCCTAAGGGAGGTTACATGCTCTCTCTGAGCTTTGGATTCTAAAGTGGATCTAATAACAGCTGACTTTGTTACCACACGGGGATGAATAAGCGTCAAACAAGTCAATATATAGAAATAGGTTTTGCAATCAGAAAAGTTTAAGACCTTCATAGAACTATTATTATTTATACCTGTCGTAGGCAGAATACCAAAAGATGTCCTCATCCTAATCGCCTAAACTTATGAATATGTTATGTTACACAGCAAGAGGGGAGTTAAGGCTGCAGATGGACTTTGAAGCAGGTTATCCTTGATAATCCAGGACCCATTGTAATCACAAGGTTCTTTAAATAAGGAAGAGGGAAGAAGAAGAATCAGAACCACAGAGATAGCATAATGATTCAACCAACCATTGCTGGCCTTGAAAATGCAAGGGGCCACAAGCCAAGGAATCCAAGCAGCTGGAAAAGACAAGAAAACTGGAATATCCCGAAATCAACAAATCATCCAGAAAGAATGTGGCCCTGCCAACACTTTTATTTTAGCCTTGGTGAGCATTTTTATCTTCTGATCTCTAGAATAATAAGATAAATTTCAAAGACACTCCTCAGGAAGAGCAATCCCAAGACACATAATCGTCAGATTCACCAAGGTTGAAATGAAGGAAAAAATGGTAAGGAAAACCAGAGAGAAAGGTCGGGTTACCCACAAAGGGAAGCCCATCAGACTAACACCGGCTCTCTCTGCAGAAACCCTACAAGCTGGAAGAGAGTGGGGGCCAATATTCAGCATTCTTGAAGAAAAGAATTTTCAACCCAGAATTTCATATCCAGCCAAACTAAGCTTCATAAGTGAAGGAGAAATAAAATCCTTTACAGAGAAGCAAATGCTGAGAGATTTTTGTCACCCTCAGGCCTGCCTTACAAGAGCTCCTGAAGGAAGCACTAAACATGGAAAGGAAAACCCAGTACCAGCCACTGCAAAAACATAACAAATTGTAAACTATCAACACTATGAAGAAACTGCATCAACTAACAGGCAAAATAATCAGCTAGCATCATAATGACAGGATCAAATTCACACGT